>NC_089809.1:24644914-24944914 GCF_029633855.1 Hoplias malabaricus
AGTAGAACTGTGTGCACACGCTCCAGCTTCCTGCAGTTGTACGTGCTCTGTATTCAGTTTACACAGAAGGGTTGGTGTGTATCACTCTGTATTGGCTGCAATTTTAAAATTGTGTTATGGGAGGATTAAAGAGCACACATTTTTTAAATAGGTAAATGAAAGATTTGTTGTAATAGTTTATATTCTGCAGATTCTCGCCTTAATGTGTTGCTTGTATTTTCCATAGTTTTTTTTCTGCTTCAAAATAATTGACTAAAGTGTACATTTTATATGAATGTGTATTTTTATACTGAAACCCCATGAAAACGTGCATAATATTGAAGGTTGTATTGATATACACAAGAGGTATTGCTGATGTACTCCTAAAAAGTGGTTATAAAGAGTTAGTCCATATTACCATCTTATTAAATTGAGATGAGGGGGTTGCAAAATGTCTTTATCTGTGTGATCTGTGTGATTAAATACTTACAGTGGAGGACCAACAGTGTATGCTAATGTTAAACCGTACCTTCTACATTTATAGCCCCCTCAACACACCAATTAAAACTAACAATGTCACTGTTACCACATGCTAATATTGCAGAGGCCAAAGTAAGGTTAACTTAAATTTAAAAGTAATGTTGAATTTTTTTTCCAGAGCATTTCTTTTTTGTTTTATGCATATGTGAGACATTAGTCAATGCACAGGACTTGATTCATCTTAACCTTACTATGTAGTAAAAAAAAAAAAAAAAAAAAAAGTCTCATCTTCATTCTTAACCGTGTCTGATAATAACAAATCCAGTAAGATATAATGACTTACTTTCACTTCAGCTTATAACATCATTTATTTCTCATATCGTTTGTTCAATCTTAAAATGAATGGCAAAAAAAGAGAATGAATGAAGTATAAAATGCCCTTGTCTCTGAATTGGACTATTAAAAGCACATTGACTACTGTCGAATTACTGTGTTCATAGATTTTTAAATGAGACCCACTCGTGAGGAGGAGAGAACCACCTTAGCCAACTGGACCAGGATAAAAGAATATCAGTCTACAACCTCACAAAATTAGGATGGGAAATTGGGGCAGTCAAAAAGGAAACATTAATTTTACAGAATTATTTTAAAGCCCCAGGGCAGAGACCAAATGATTGCCGCCTGTTCCAAAAAATCACATGGAAATATAGCTCAGCACGTAGACTAGGCCAACTGTCCTCTCATGTGTGCTCAAACGCAAAGAAAGAGCTGCAGAGAATAAGACAGTTACTGTTGACTTAAAAAAAGGGTTGATTAAGAATTTACGCTGTCAATAAAAACATAATTACAATATATAATTATAAAAACGTACATAAAATGTTAATGTGCCACAGGTTTTTTTGTCTATTAAATTCAGCACATTAACACTGAACTGCACTGTAGTGTGTCCTCTTTAGAGAATGTATACATTTATTTTTCAATTTTCACTTGCAAACTCAAGATCGTCTTAGGTTACTGCTGAAAAATAGCAGAGAACAGAAGACGACACATAAGAGGCTGTACACTCTTGAGCAGACATTTTTCAGAAAAGTAAAAGCTTCTTTTATAGCCACAAATAGATCTGTCATAACAGAAGACAAAAGCAGGGTGAAACAGAGGTTAAATAAATAAGCAAAGCAGAAAGCTAAAGTAGTCATATCTAGCACTGAAGCTATTGAAGCCTGGTTCAGTCTCTGCCACTCGAAGAATGTCTGTCACTCCAAAAATTTTAATTCATCCATTCATTCATACTTACACACACTTTTAAATTTCAATTGTTTTCAGAACTAGATGAATTAGCATGAGCTATGTGTAGCATTTGTGCGCCTGTCACCAACTCCGTTTCAGAGACAAAATGGCTGATATTTTAGCACTCTGTTTAGTCTCCATTTGCAGAAAAGTGAAGAGTGTAAAGAGTTCAGCTTGGTTTCTCCGCTAAATTCATTAGGATAAGTATGCACATGTGTTCTTACAGCAGGCCCTGTGCTAGCATGAGGAAACAACACTCTGAGGAGTGAGCAAAGAGCAAACGTACAATTGCTGACAGTTTGTTACCAAGTTTGTGGCCGGCAGGAGAAAATCTCCTGGCGTGAAGGCAGAGGTGTGAAATCCATTTAAGAGTGCTGCGGGCAGAAAGGTTGCCATGCTGCTGAAAAGCGCCTATCTTAGTTAGTAGTGCAACAAGCCCTATGTGTGCAGCTGCCATGCTGGCACATGTGTAGCCTAGCACTGGTAGAGCTGATAGTGAGTAAGGTTTTTTGTGTAAATGAGGTTTTGTGGTGGTTTTCAGACACGGTATGGTTGTTTAGTACAGCTTGGATCTGGCCAGGAGCTAATTCAGCTTTTTAAATCACAGTGAAATTATTAAGAGATAGCATGAAGCTACCCTCAGGAATACGGTGTCATGGTGATGCTTGGTTTATGACAGCTATTCACAAAAATCTTCCCTCAGAACTGAAGTGCAGCTTTAGCATTTCTGTACAGCAATCCAGGGTCTCAATGTTTTGCCCAAAGGGCACCATCACCACCTTTTATCCTCCCCTCCATAAAAACGTTAATTATTCTCACGCTGTAATCGCAGGATTCACTCCTCACCTACAATACAAACAGCACACTTATGGCAACTAATCCTCTTATGCTTTAGCATCACAATTTCAAAGCATGAAAACTGACAATTATGACAATGTTTTAAATGTAAATTTTTGTGCCACAAGGCTACATTAAATGAGTCCCAGCTTCCCTGCAAATCCTCAGGGCACAAAATGGCGGCCAAACAAACAAACAGGCCTTCTCGCAATGCTGTGGCACCTATGTAATATGGGTTTTGTTTGCTGAGCTAGAATGAGAGCTAAAGTGAAGGGCTAAAGACAAAGTAGAGCCTAATATACAGTTTAGCAGGCTGTTTCAAGCCAGAGTGAACAAAACAATGGGCCACACATAAAGCAAAGTCCTGTTACTGTCTTTAAGATGAATGGCCGTGCCAATGGTAGAGCATAGCCAAAATAGCCTCTCAAGATAATACTAATGAAAAGCCTTCTTTCGACCATGGCCACTGTTGATTGCTTAAGCCAATTCATGTGACAAGAAAGAGCCTACACAGCATATGTTCAGACTATAGCTAAATAACTGATTAGAGATACTTGCATCCACATACTTCTACACTGAAAAGACTAGACTGTCATTTCTTTTGCAGTTATTATTAACCCAAGTCTTGATTAAGATCTTTATTATTACCATTAAAATGATTAATATAGAAATATATTACGCATTCAGAACTAAAGATTGCTGCAGAAAATTGTGGAAATGGAGTTATAGTTGTCAAGTCTCTGACCTGAGAGACTAAATCAGTGAAAGGCAGTTATGCACTGAAATTTATTATCTGGAAATCTTTCTATTGTTCTAGGCCGTATGATTGTATCTGAGCATGTGCGGCACAATGAATCAGCATTTTCACAGAAGCAAAACGCATTTCTTTGAGAACTTGCAACACTACAAATGAACATGTATTTTTCAAGATTTCATTGACGATAAGAAATTTTCACTAAAAATCTTAACTCATTAAGGTCATTACTAATATTTTGACCAATATTTCAACCAATATTTAGCATAATATGAAAAATGACACACATTTCTGTATGGTATGAAATGTATAGTGACATCTTATGTTAATATGTGATTTCACACTTTTTAAAATTACATTTAATTTCCAAACGTTTATTCACCAACAAATTTGGATTCTTCATTATTTTTATGTTAAAATCCGTATTTACATGAGACAAAAAGACAAGATTTAGCTTGATATTTTAAGAGGTAAATTAGCATTTTAGCCACAGATATATATTTATACTCAGCAAACATAATCTAAAGATAAATGTTCATTTCAGATTTCAATATTGAATTAACAAATAGCCCCAGTTCCCAGATAACGGAAGCTTCCTGAATTAAGTATAGACATTATGACCAAAATTTAAGGATATATTTTCACAATATATATTATGGGATATTTCTGGGTGTGGATACATTAGAAAAGGCCTTAGACACCTACAAAACAGTGCCACATTTAAAGGTGCTGATCTGAGACGAGTGAAGGCTCCTCTAGTATCAGAACCCTGAAAAGATCTCTGGCCTGTCTTCTTTTATATAACAAAGAGCTGTGTTACACACACACAAAAAGAAGCCTTGGTTCTTAGCATTCGCCCTACCACTGCCACCCTGCACACAGCTTATATTAGCCTCATCCCAATTATGGTGCAGCGTTTACTGACCATTATGGCTCTTTTATTGCACATGCGTCTTTGATGTTCAAACAGAAGGGTGTGAATACAATGTATGGAAGCTGTCAGAGAGTAGAGAACAATGAGAGAACAGACAAACAGAAGAGAGGAAGAGCGAGGGCCAAGGCCCACATACCTCAGCACATATGTGTAATGGAATGAATTATGAATGTGAAAATGAATTACATGAATCAGACAATGATCATAGTGTACTTCAACTGATCCCGATATGATGTATTTGACATTTTTTAAAATTTATTTATTTTTGTATTTAATTTCCCTCAAATAGTCAAAACTTAAAACTGTTACAGCATTTAGTCATCATTATGATGTACAGTTAGTATCAAATTACTATTAATCTTGAAGTTCATCATAATGGTCATAATCAAAAAGTTTATACAATATAAATTACATTCAAATTACATAGTAAAATAATAAAAAAATACTTATTGTGAACTATTAATGTTTTGGACAGTTGAGATTCATTGGCATTCCAAAACTGCAGGATCTGTAAAAATATGATATCATTTATGAAGTAGTCATTAAATAATTTAACAAATAAATTGAATGTGGTAATGGCTAATGTACATCAATGACAATATACCACAAATTTTGCAAAGCTGCTCATTTTTCAAATGAAAGCTTCAGTGGTAATTCATGTGTAAAACACATCACATTCATTACCCATAAATATCTGTAATAAATGGTATTACAAAAATGAACGTGGGGAGTAATAATGCACACAACAAACAAAAGAACAGTGAATAAAGGGCTTACCTTTCTTTTAGCATTAGCATACAGGAGCCTGAATATACACTCACACACTCCCACAAACACTCTCACACTCGCATGGGCAGGCAGACAAGAGAGCCCATCATTGTTCTCCACTAACTCCTCCCACACAAAGCTCAACCAGTATGTGTGGAGATATGCAGGAGCAACAGAGTGCACACGCGCACACACACACACACACACGCGCACACACACACACACACACACACACACACACACACACACACACAAATGTGTAGATGACAGCGTGCAAGTTTTCACACAAAGAATCCCAATGAGAATCCAGTGAAGTCACATGACATGTGCTTGTGCCTTGGCGTGTGTATGTATTTGTGTGAATGTGTAAATGGCCAGAGGGTTGCTCCGAATAGGAAACAAATATAGGAAAGCCCTACAAACCACCACCCTGATAGCCCAGAAAGAGAGGTGGATATAGAACAAATCTGTTTTATGAGACCCTCAGGGGGGTCATGTAGGTCCGAGCACACACACACATGCACACAGAGCATTTGCATTATTAATAACTCTTAATGGTCCCATTATGTGAAATAGTGGTTTTGCTGTTTTGACATGGATGAAACTCAGCCTCGATGACAAGCAAACAGTAGCTTTCTTTGCATGTAGTATCTTTATTATTTTCTACAACTTTCACTACAGCCACATAATTCAGTTCTCACGTATTGTAGAGGTCCTTCAGAGTTTTGCACTATGCATAGTTTTTTTTTAATTTTCAATAATATTGACACAATATGCGTTGATGTATGACGCAAACTGAATTTACATCTTTGTAAATGAGCAAGTTACATTATCATTTAGCAGCTTTTTTATTTTGTATTGAGGTTATTTTTAATGGCACTGCCTTCTATTTGGAGAGGTGTAAAACGTCTCCTGGCTTGCTAGCAGCTCCACACAATTTTAAACAAACACAACTATTAATTAATCTGACAAACTATTGCATTTTTTTAATTAGGTGTTGGTACTAAGAATGCATGCAGAAAGGCAATGTGCTATTAACCACCAAAAAAAAATAATAAATCTTAGCTATTCCTGCCTTTGTGTTTTAACCCGTCCTCTTCCTGTTCAAATGACTTTCAGGAAAGTATAAAGAAGCAAGAAATGTAAACCAGTATAAGATGCTGATAGATGAGTATAATCAAAAGTGTGTTTATACAATACCATATTGTCCTTGTCCTTGCGGCACATTTGGTGGCACACTCTAAGTATGTAATCTACTTCTTACACACCAGAGAGATAGGAAAAGCGTGTAGCACAGCTTAGATACGGAGACAAGGAGCTAACGAGAGAGGGAAAAATGGGAGAGAGAGAGAGAGAGAGAGAGAGAAAGAGTGCAAGAGAGAGAAGAAGAGATAGATGGAGGGGGGTGCAAGTGGTCTTATCTCTTTAATAGGCTAATCAGCGTTGCTGTTCTGCATTTTCAGCTGAGAAGCTATTGTCTGATATGTGCATTTTTATGATGTCAGTGCATAAGGTATGCTAATATGTTGTTGCTTAAAAGAAAAAAAAGAAAGAAAGAAATATTAGTGTTAATCTGGCTGGTGTTTAACATAAATTATGACTGGAAAATGGTGGTTTTATTTCATGCAATTCAAGTTTCTAATTCAAGTATTTCTGTGCGTTTGAGGGTATAATCAAGAATCTCAAAATATGTCATATGCTTTTACACATAATTCAGCTGTTTTCAAGATAACTTTCAACTACATTTTATTACAGATTATTGGTACAGTTAATTTGTTTTGCACGAAACTGCACAGGATTTCTCAAAAATCAATGTTCAAAATACCTATGATTCCATTGAGGCCATAACACTTTCCCCATGGGGAAAACATGAAAAAAAAGAAAAAAGAAAACAAATCAAGAACTCTCTATATATGAATGAATCATACACCATATTCATTTCATATGATTATGACGAAACACACACATGCACACTTGTATGCACGCATGCGCACACACACACACACACACACACACACACACACACACACACTGTACATGTGCGTTTTACATTTACACCACTACAAATTTTTTCCATATTAAAACAGTTGATGTAGCACAAAGGCAAAACAAATACACTGAACGATTCTCATTATAAAATCTAATTAATTTGCCCCTAACTGCCTTTGTTCTTGGAGCTGGCCAGGAGAACAAAGGGGGAAAGAAGCCTGCTCATATGCTCCTGCCGATGCTACCTACATACTTCAACCGCACCTCAATGTACAGACCACATCCACCCACTCTCTGGTTCTCTCTGTCAATCACGCCGATGGTGGACAGCACCTCCGCCACAGCCATTTTGTGATCAGAGCAAAGGGGAGGAGGGCTGTGTGCTGTTCATTATTTAAAGTATTCCATACGATCACAATTAGCAGTGAGCCAATGCATTTTCAATTCTCTAAGCCTTTTTACGTTTCGTAGATAATATAAATTCATTTACCAATTAAAATAATGCATTTGAAGGCCATTAGGGGCAGGGTCCTGCCCACACACAAACACACAAATGGTATTTCTTTGAATATACCATCCTATTGGAATTATTTTTTAGTGATTTTATGTTATTAGAAAATATAAATGCCTAATGAATTAATCGGGTCGGATATATTTTCATTTAAAATCATGCTATTTATACAAAAGACAATTTTAGGGATATCATCGGAAGAGGGACATCTCCCATAGCATTTGGAAACACTTAGTCAAGAACCTGTGAAGGTAACTCTTGTTTCTGATTTCATTAATGAATATGATATAAATATGTGAATCCGTCTGACCCTGAGAAAAACCTAAGCAGACTTTTGGCACAGAATAAATATGTTCTGCTTGTAATAAACCTGATGTGCCATAAATGCTAACTGGTTCTTGCCAGTTTCCTTGCCAATCAAACTGAGCTTTACAATTACTGCACTTCAGTGTGAATACGAGGTTAATTCCTTGGCGCTCAGTCCAGTGTTTGGTAAAGCACACGGCACCACACCCAGAGCCACCAAGCACAAACGGAGCCCTACACAGAAGCTGAAAGAATGAACAGATAATCGTTGCATATCTGTACGAACATATACATATAATTTATGCTGTGAAAGCAAAGGTTCTTAAATGCCATTAAATGTTGTTAATGAGTCATTTGTAACTGGCTTCTTGTGTTTATATATATATATATATATATGTGTGTGTGTGTGTGTGACAGGTGACAGCAATAAAAGGAGAGAAATATCAGCGTATAGTACTATATAGTACAGTAATTCATGAGGTTATGTGAGGTGTTGTTAAAAGCCATGACAAATGATATATTTTGCGCTGATGTATCTGAAGTGCATTTAGTTGTACTGAAATTCTTTTCCAGAAAACTAGCATTTAGAATGGGATATCATACCGAAAAGGCACTCTGTATGACAGGTATTTGGTCAACCTACAGGATTAATTTAGGCTGTGGATAAAGCTGTGTGCTGTAACATATGTGTGAAATAGTACATTGTAGTAGTCTGCTGTGACACATTGTAGTGTAGTGTGGTTATGCTGTCGCGCGGTGGTGTAGTGCACTTGCGTAGCATAATATGATATGGCCCAAGGAGTGGGGTTTCTCAGGGCGCTACAATGTAATATGTTGTAGTTTTTCGGGAGTGGCTTAGTAGTGTGTTTTTAAATGGCATTACCAACACTAATGATACTTTTATTTGTTTTAATTAATTCATTTTAACACCACCTGTCATATAATTAATACTGCTAAAGCTCAAGAACTGTAAAGTTCTTCATGAAAGATGAAATATATATTAAGACTGGCTTAACTGATTAAGTTAAATGAAAAACCAATTATTACGGACGACATGAGCTTCGAAACCTCAGCTTACCTTGCAGTTGAACGATATACACACACACACAAACCTGTTGAAATTACGCATGCTGAACAGTGACATGACACAGAATGACAGAAGATCAAAAGGTTTAAACTGTCATGTTCCCATATGGGGAGAGGGGGATGGGGGAATCTAATTTGCCCAGATTTGCAAGAAGAAATCAGCCTCAAAGCGCCAAACAGCATGTGTGTGCAGCACACCATTAGTGCAGTGTCACCCCTGAGAAAGAACACCTGACTGGACGTCAGACCTGCCACACCCACCACACCTAGCATCAATAGTATTGCCTGGGCTTCTGGCACCACCACAAGCGAATCAGAGACATTTGTTCAAACAGACATTTTCTCATAACTAAACCAAACCTACTGCCTATTATTCAAAATGCAAGAAATATACAAAGAAGCGCATCACACTCGGTCATGAGGTGTGACTTTTGCTTCCTTCATATGTGCCATGAAATTGCACCCGATAGAGAGAGTACAAGAACGTACCCCCACCTGCAAGAAATTGTCTGTATCTGCCAGTCGTCTCTTATGAAAATTCTTTTTGCTTTCTGTCACAAAGCGGTTTCCACTTACTGACACATAGCAGAGGTCTGCGGGGCCCTGTGCTTCATATGAACAGCCATCAATCTCTTACCAAAATCTCAGGATGGCTCGGATCGGTGTTCTGGGTTCTACATGTGCGTGTGTGTGAGCATGTATGTGTGTGTCTAACTGTGTGTGACTGTTTTCTGCATTGATCGCATTTACGGTGTGAATGGGGCTCAGACATTTAGACTCTCAGCGCAGTCTCGTCTCAGAGGCGACTCTTTGTCTCTGGGGCTTGTGGATGGATTTTCAGGATGCCGTGCCCAACATTATACGAAATTGATTGCATGCGGTGAAAGCGGCTTGCATTTCCTTCAGTCGAGGTGCATTTATTTTGTGTGTGTGTGTGTGTGTTGGGGGATGTTGTGAAATTCCTGTAGAGCCGCTTGTCTTCTGTATGTTTAAGGAAAGGCGGACTCTACTCCACAGCCAGGCTGACATGGCTTTACATGGCTGATGGTTTTTTAAGGTGCTCTAAGATGTGTGTGGTGCTTGACAGATTTTTATGACAATGTGACACAATGTTTAACAGGGTGTGCAGGAGGACTGTTCAGGAACATTATTATGGACATGACTGGGAAAGGCAACAACTTTTGCGTTTGCATGCAGAGTACTCTGGAAAGTTTCTAGCAGAAAAAAAAGCAGACAAAAGCTTGAAGATCCTTAAGTCCAGGAAAAATACACAGAGCTAATATGAAAGGACTAAACATGTGCAAGTATGAGTGTCTGTGCAGGAGAATGTATGTGTGCATGCTCCCGGCACTTACCCTTGGATGGCCTGATGCATTTTTCGTCTCAGTAGACAGTGGCGTTGATTGTCTCCTAGTGCTTCCACTAGCTTTCTCTCTCTCTCTCTCCCTCTCTCTATTTTCTCTGTCTCTCTTCCCTTTCTCTCGCTCTTTTTCTCTCTTCATAAACACACTCACACTCTTCAGGAGCATCAGATCGGTAGCCTCACCCTGGCACAGAGAGTGGCGAGGCACATGGGAGGGGTGTTTTGTAATCTGGCAGGTCGTACCACCCCTGTGAGAGCGTAGAGATGGGGGGGAGGGGGAGAGCCAGAGGAAGAGCAGCGCTCTCCAGCTATACCTTTGCTGCATCCCTCCGTCTGCGGCCCGAGTGGTCTCTTCCACTTCCTGCGCCCTGATTGGAGCGCCTACTTCGCCTTCATTAAAATTCAAGGAAGGAGAGGAAAAAAAAAGAAAAAAAGGAGAAGAGAGGGGGATGCCTTCACACTGGAGATTGATTCAGCCAACATTATTTGCCTAAGATGTAAGGATTAGTATTAGTCATTGGGGTACGCTACAATGAGCACACCACCATCGTCTTACTGTACATACGACGCACTCTAGCTGCATGCTGGGTGTGTAAGCTGCTGAGGCAGTGTATGTGTGAGTGTGTGCGTGCGCATGAGTATGTGTGGGCTGGTGGATTTGAAGAGCATGGCAGTACAGTCACACACATTTACAGACATTAGAAAAAGGAAGCAAAGGGAACAATTGTATCCTATTAGCAGCCGCCTTCCCTATGCAGTGTGCTGATATGCTTACAGAGCAGCAATGTACTGTAAACCCCTAACTTCATCTCAGCTAAAGAACAATAAACGGGTTTAGTTGCACTTAAACGAGGAAGAATATCCGCAGGGGAACTGCACCAGCAATGACGAGGCTTTTTGTCTTGTTGCATGCTCAAAACGCCTTATACATGGATAATAGTCTTTATCAAACAACGGACCCGTATGGCACAGGCATGGACAGAATAATTGCATTCTGATATAGGTTTAGGTTAATTGCACTTCAGTCTCTATATGGAACTGTACTGGTGTCTGATTCCATGGGTGAAATCTTCCTGTTGGAACCATTTCAGAATGAGCCAAATACAGGTGAATATGTGGACACTATGCAAAAATATGGCTTGTTTTTATTTAAATGGTTCCTAAATATTCAAAGTTAGCATCGGGTTTATTTTCTAAAATCAGTCAAAAGCCTTTCACACATTCTTTTCACCCAATACAATTAAATACACTATCTGTGTGGTGCTTTAAAAGCTGCTGTGTATATGACCTCTGTTTTAACTGGCTGCTCTGTATTGTATATTAATTAATAAGTACTGGAACACTCGTTTTAGCATAGATGGGAGGGTGTAATCTGCTACAGCGCGAATAGTCCGATATACGTAAATGCACTGATTTCTGCAATGTCACCAAAACCATGAGCTGTTTTGCAACCATTGTTTCCATATATGGACTAAACGGCATGTTTTGAAAATTGAGCAGAGTTAACATATGTTTTTTCATGACACTGTCTCTTTAGGCATGTGGTGATCTATTAATAATGCCATTTGCAGTCTCTATCACTCATCAAATGTCTGGAGCAGTCACGAAATCAATAAGGAAGAGGTGTTCACAGACAGCACAACGAACAGCACTGTAAAATGTATGCTCTTCAAAAGGAAAGCTAATGGAATTTGAACCCGACTGTTGCATTTCACAGTGCTCAGAACTGTGAGCATATCGCTGGCAGCTGATTTCTCTCCTGATATAAAAACAGGATTGTTGTGGCCATTAAAGCACCCTGGGCATTAAAGGTAATAATGATTTGATTTGAGAGGTCAGTCCTGTTGTGTATTTGCGTTGATTGACACGAATCCCTAAGGTGCAAAAAGCAGTGTCCATCGGGTCTCATACTGATAGAGGCTTTGATTGACAGGTAGGCGTAGGAGGGTGGCCTGCTGGTTTGTGCGTATGTAGGCTATGCTACTGTGAATGAATATTCCTGTCTTTTGTCCTCTCATGTCTGCATGGGCAAGGAAAACAAACTGTTCTGCTGGCCTGGTGTGTGTGTGTGTGTGTGTGTGTTAATATGTGTTTGTGTGTGTGTCTGCGTGCGCTAATGCGTGCTATAGCGGGGTTTTGTGTGTGTTAATATGTGTTTGTGTGTGTGTGTGTGTGTGTCTACTCGGACTGTGTCCAATTCTGCTCATTAATATGTATGTGCATTCATATGTTCAAGTGTGTGTGTGTGCGCTAATGTGTGATGTGTATGTTAATGTGTATATTTGTGTGTGTGTGTTTGTGTGTGTGTGTTCATGTATGTTATGTTTGTGTTAATGTAGCCTTAAGTAAATAGCTGTGGATCGAGGATGCTTGTGCTCCCTGCCCCCAACAAAGCAACCATTTCTGCACGCCTGACTGCCACCCTCACTGCAGACTCACACTGTGTGGGAGAGAGATACAGATAGATAGATAGATAGATAGAGAGAGAGAGAGAGAGAGAGAGAGAGAGAGAGAGAGAGAGAGTGCATACCATAGAATTCTTAGAATCAGTGCAGTTCCTTTTTAAATTCTACACCTTTATACATTTCTTTGTGTGTTGAGTACTATGCAAAAGTCAGAACCAGAGATTTATTTATCTTCTAGCCATTAACTGCACATCACTCATTTGTCAGCATCAGGAAAAAAGCAGAAAACCTATATTTAACAGAAAGTTACACAGAAGCTTTGATAACTATATGTTCCAATGTTGTGTCTCTACACTATGCCTTTACTCACAGAATCACCTGTGGGCTTTTGCAGATCTGAAGTGAGTGTGATGATTTTCTTGTCTCTCATAGATTTATGTCAAACCTACAAGCGTTAGCATTTTTCAAATATTTTTAAAATGTAGTTTCTTTGATTTCCCCCTTCTTTATGTAGGTGTATCTTGGTGTGTATCCTTATAAATATATAACTTAAAAATTAATGTTACTAACCTTTTTTTTGACTGGACATAAACATTAAATGACAGGTGATCTCTGAATTTATGTGCTTGTGTTTCTCAAATATAGACATTAGTGCACTCTTAGTGCATGTCTTTTCTAATGTATCCATATATACACACCTCTATATATGTGTGTGTATCTATATACATTCTATTGTTGTCTCAGTGTGTGTGTGTGTGTGTGTGTGTGTGTGTGTGTGTGTGTGTGTGTGTGCACGCGAGTGTGAATATGTACCCCTCAGCCCAGCATGGAGGAGTGTAAGAAAAGCAAAGTAAAGGCTTGGTTCCTGCCAAAGCTGCAGGCTGGCAGCAGCCCCACCCTACATGACTGCCTGCCTCCACTGCCTCAACACAGCGGGATGTGATTAGCTGCCACTACTGGAGTTTGAGAGACGTAGGAAAAAAGAAAACGATAGTAGGGTGGAGTAGGGATGGAGGAGGGGGAGAGGAAATTGGCCATATATGCTTTCCTTTGGGATGGCCCCATTGATTTTAACGTGTCACGAGACCATAGAGATGGAGATGATGTGTGCTGGGGGGGATTTGAGGAGGGGGGCATAGAGGGACCATATACGTTTTCCTCCTGTAAAGCACCATTGATTGGACAACATCATGTGACATCGGAATTCGACAGAGTGACGGAGGTAAAATAAAGGAAGGCAAGAGATAGAGGGAGAAAAGGATGCGTGTGAATGCGTGTGGATAAAGGGACTAAATGTGAGAGAGAAATAAGTGTCCGAAGGATAACGACAGACAGAGGAAAGAGAGTAAGAAGCAGTGGAGAAAAATTCTGAGAGATAGAAAAAAGGCAGATAGTGAACACGTTGAAGAAGAGAGAAGGGGAAAAGATGCTGAGAGAGGGGTAACTGAGAGACAGAAAATGAAAGAGAAAGACACTGAGAATGAAGAAAAAAGAGAGAGAATGAGGGGGAAGGGGAATTCAGAACATATACACTATTCTTGTGGAATATGAGGAAGCTCCACTGGGTGTGTTTTGTCATTAAACCATGTAGCTCCCCTTTGGCTATGTCTAAACTGATGATGGTTGGAAGTGTGTGTGCTTGTGTGTGTGTTTGTGTGCGTGTGTGAGAGATATGTTTCCATGTACATGTGATATTTTTGTGTGTCAGACTGTACATTGGTGTGTGTGTTAAGAAGCTGTGTGTTTGGAGGCTGGGTACGCTATCCCACAGTCCATAGAGCAGCTCCTGTTCTAATGGACTCCATCTGTCTGCTCCCATCACCCACAGAGAAGGCAGAGATCCTGCTAATATTTATGCTCACACCATGCAAGTGATGGCGGCCCCCTGGAGCTCCCTCTGAAAGCCCGGACAGTGGCTTGACAAACTGTGGCTGAGATGATACTCTGTTGCCTTTACATTTCTATGGGGAGGCTATTACACTTAACGTAGAGTAAAACTCCAGCTGTGAAATTGAGAGTACTGGTCTCTAAAATGTTTAATAGTGAATAGTTCTTGTAATAGTAATAATATACATTATATATATATATATATATATATATATATATATATATATATATATATATATATATATATATATAAATTACTGTAGAGGTACATTGGTGTTACCAATAGTACAAACAGTAAATGTACTTTAAACATTCATCAATTCTCTTAAGGTCTACTTGTGCACATTAAAGGTTAATTACTTTCACTTTCCCTGGGAGAAAGGTTAATAAATGTACCTTTGCATAACATTTTTAAATGGCCTAATGTTACACAAAACCTGGAGTCAAGACAAGGTGCGTGGAAAATATATGCAATTCAATAGAATATGGTACAAATACGCTTCCTAATCAAGGGTTTTAAAGACTAGATTGGTAGCTACCCCAGTGGTATAAGTGGCACCACCCCATTGTCAGTGTGGCATCACAAGCATGTGTCTGTTTATTCTAGAGCCTTATTAACGTATTGGCTGTTTACAGAGTGCAAATCTGTCAGTATTAGCATTGATTGTTTTTGTACATTTCATGTGGACATGCTGCAATAATCAAATGCATTTTTTCGTACTGAAAATTGCTGCAAAACATGGTATGAATATTACACTGGTGGATGTTATTAGCTGATTTTGGTCTGTGAAGGCTCAAGCTGCCTGTCTGTGAGAGTGTTCACTTCTGGATTTTTAGCATCTCATAGATTTTACATGCTGTGCATTTTTTGGGATTGCCATTAACTAGCTCATCCTGTAGTATTTAAATTAATAGATATATCAGTGTTTCCGTTTTTGTAGACTACAAGACAGGCAAAAAAAAAAAAAACATAACTGCTGTTTGGTGATGAGCAGTTCATGGTGTGACTAAAAACCAGAACAACACTAGTGGGAAATAGCATGAAGCTGTCTAGATTTGTCATGCTTTCCTTTATCTTTACATAGTGTACAACATAATGAAGGAAAACAAAAGCCAGCTGTATATTCAAATTAGAGAATATATGAGCTGAACATTAGAAACATACAGACGTGGAAAAAATACAAATATCAAATTCCAAAATACAGTATATACTTTGTAAAAATGTAGAACAAAATAACAGCTGACATGTAACACATCTAAACAAGATAATTGTTCCTACAGTAAAACAAGTTATCCACACTGTCCACACTAACCTAGTATTTTATCCAGTATTAAATCCTATATTAAGTCAAGTTTACATACTAAGGTGTGTGTGTGTGTGTGTGTGTGAGAGAGAGTGCATGCATGCACGTTTGCAGTTAAAAGCTAGCTGTCAGCATGTCGAGCTGCTGAAATGCATGGCTGCCCACTCGACTGTTTGAGGATACACCCAGCTGTCCTAGGCCTAGCTCAACCCTGCCGCCCCTGTGTAGGATGAGAGGACGTATGTGTGCATGTGTCTGTGTGTGTGTGTGTGTGTGTGTGTAGGCTGCTCACAGACGGTTGTCAAGGCTCAGCTATTTAAAGCAAAACTCCACTGCAGTGCTGCTTGAAAGAAAAAAGGAAGGCAAGAACATTGAAAGGAAAACCCGCTGAACTAAATACAGTTTCCTCCTGTATTCTGCACTCAGTAATATATGGATGTACACAGGTTTATTTCTTAAAACAAGTGACACAGACTAGGTTCAAGATTGTAAATCTTTTTCAGTTTTATGAGTAGGTGTGACCTAAATGATAAAAAGTCTTTTTTTTTTGAAATTATGAAATCAATTATGGAATCACCACACATAAAGCTGTTCATACAGTCCTTTCAATTTGTACCAAATTAAAAAACACAAAATAATGTTATTTTAATAGCTGAGCATTCTCAGTTTGTGTGACTAGGGTTCCTACCTTGCATCCAATGAGTCCAAGTTGCATCGAAACCCTGATAAGAATAAAGAAGTTACAGCAGATATTTTCAGATCAAATAAAGAAAAAAGATGGAATCACTCAATGTAGATTTTGTTTGAGGAAACATTAGGCTGGTTCCAACTGGTCTCAAGTCATGGCTCTGTTATTAAAATTTCCACCCTAAATTTTCAATTAGATAGAGACCTTGACTAGGGATGTCACAATACCAATGCCATTAAATTCTACGATTCTCAAACCGAATTTCAATACCACAACAAAAATATAAACCAATGAAACGTACAGGAGGTCCTCGGGTTACATCAGTCCCGAGTTACGATGTTTCGTGGTGACGACACATCTCCCATGTACTGTATAAAGCCTTGTTTCGACTTAAGTGGTTTAGCGTCGTAAACGTCGTAACGCGAACTTCGTGTTTGGTGTGCGTGGCGGAAGAATACACGGTTACGCAGCTTGGGACCGAGGAGGATAGGTGTTAGGATAGGATAAGTGCTTACAGTATGTTATTTACGTGCAGTATGTACGTATGTTCCGACTTGCATCGAAAATCGGTTTACGACACGACGTAGGAACGGATCAACGTCGTAAGTTGAGGACCCCCTGTATGCATGTCATCATAAATGCTTTTAAAAGTCATTATCCAGCAAAAAGAGTGTGCAGGGTGATTGGTTTACAGATCTGACTGACTGACTGAGAGCTAAAGGGGATCATATTTTTGTTTTTTTTATTTGTTGTACTTTTTGTAAATATTTTTGACAGAAAAACTCAAATTTGGACTTGCTTTAAAGGAGACAACCTAAGGTAAGTGCTGGCGTGCTTTGTTTATGTGTGAGTCTCTCCTGGGCTATTCAGGCTTTGTAACGCAGCAGTTTGTTTGGTTATCCAAACAAAGTAAAAAAAAGTTTCCAACTTTTTTTTTTTTTTCAACCATTCGCAACGGACCTGTTGCTTCTTCTGCAGACGCCATTCATCATGTTGGTGTTGTTGTTTTATCTTTAGTAGAGTATAGGCTTATTATGGTGACCTCATATGGTCTGGGAGATCTGTGAATCCTTCTGTACTTCTGATACCACAGGAAACAAGAACCATATCATTTTCAGAATTTTTATATCAACTTAGTACCGAAGTATCGGTTCTTGTGACATCTAAAAGAACAAGCACCCCATATTATAAATAAGTAGGGACAAGTTATTGTTTTTTTTTTTCTTCTGGCAGAAATCTTACCATGTTTCATTAGAACAGCACCAGACAAAAGTTCAGCAACATCTCATTGGCCAATGCAGATTCATGATTCATCGCATTCTATCCACACTCCATGACTACTTTACTTTAGCTCACTGTAACTCTGTTTTCTTCTGTTTAGTTGTTAGTGCTTGTTTTAGTTTGTATTTTCTAAATGTTAGTAAGATTTCATTCAGCTCCTATCTTACAGTTCTGTTAAACGCGATGAATATTAATGTTACTGACCTTTTTTGTTTTTCATTTTTGTTTTGCATTATTTATTTTGAGGAATGTTGTTTTGTGTTTTCTATCCTGATGCTTTGACATCTTCTATGATCTACCCATATCAGTAAGCTGCAAAAACAAGTATATATTATGCACCTATGGAGCAGGAATAGAGCTTTATATTCATCTCGGTTCATGCTTGTAGTGTTTGGAGTTCTCTCCATTGTCTAAAAGAACAGCAGATAACTTTTCTATGCCATAAGTAGAGGCAGAGAGAGAGAGAGAGAGACTAGCATACCAGACCAAGACAGCTTGTTTTTTTTTACTTGTTTACTGACACCAGGGCTTTGTAAATACATTATACCGGTTTCAAGCACACAAACATACTGGAGCACGAGCAAATGGTGAAGAAACAACATCTGGGATTTTTATTACAATCATGAACATCACCTTTAATAGTGTCTAGTCAGTACTTTTACATTTCTACAGATATCATCACTGAAAATTGCACCAAGAAATTAATAATTATTATTATTAGCTGCAATTATCAAATATTTATTGCCAAACAACGTCAGCTAATGATATATTGTCCATCCCCATCCCACATACGCCTATCCCAACTTTGTCTTTATGATTTAAGTCTATATTATTTTACAAACAGTCCTAGAAAATTCAGTTGCAATTTTAGCATGTCTCATTATTACAAGGAAAAGTAGCACGAAAAAATAGTGCATCATGGTCTTCTTGCCTTGGCAGGCAGTCTAGATGCATGGATGAAAGCACTATTACCTCACTACATTAAATAAACCACTATATATTTATATTATTATAAAATCCATACAAAATTAATACAATGTGTATTTCTGTAGGGAAACAAATACTGGGGGAAAAAACCCTGAAAAACTTCAGACTTCCATTAAAATTCAGGAAAGAAATTAATTACACTTGTAATATATACGCTTTCTGTCAGGACCGGGCTGACTGATGGAAGCGGACGCAAATGCAATAACACAAACTTTATTTAAACAATAACTATAATTTAAACAAAGACCTAGACAGTATGACCGGGACAGAGAGACTTAAACAGAGACCTAGAATAAAGAGACAGATACAAACTAAACCTAAACAGGGGGAACTAGACCGACAGAAATAGCTAAAGAGACAAACCTTGACAAAGAGAGCTTATACAGAGACCTGAACAGGGAGAGCTAATAGACCACAGACAAAAACCACACAGGTACACAAAGCACAGGAAAGGAAACACTAACTGACCAGCGAAACAAACTAGAGAAACACAAACTGTCTTGATAGGGACAAGGAAGAGACGAGAGAGACAGACACGCAAATGTGGAATGTCCAACAAAGAAGGAATCACACAAAGGAACTTAAATGTACAACACAAACAAGGGACACCTGGAACAGAAAACGAGGAGGCAGGACTACAAAGGAGGCACAACGAGGAGGTGGAGCTAAGGCGGGACTAGGGCGGAGACAGGAACCAAAATAAACAGAACCATGTGCAAGAGCACATGGAAGGGGAACACTTACCTACAGACTTCTATATACAGAAAAACAAAAGAGAAAATTAGGTCCAGTTGTCCTTTGAAATTTAAAATGCATTAAACAAACATCCACCAATTTAAATACACTTTATACTTCCCATTAACACACAACAGCCAGAATCCCAACTGTCTGTTTACCAGCCTTACATTTGCCTGCATGAGCCATGAACTAATGGCTTTTACACAGCACACTGTGCACTGCAAGTCAAACAGTAAGCCATTTCGGATGCAGACAATGGCAGGGGTTTTCTTAAGAGAAGCCAACAAGCTGCATTTCCTAGCAGACTCTGCATCCATTAACATCTGCTGTGGTTTTACACAGCCATAATGCAGGTGAGTAGCAGCTTGCTCTCTCATTTACACAGACACTTATTGACTGACATGTCCACAGGGCATGGGAAATGCTCCACTCAATGTATTTCAGTAGGGCCATTTGCATTAAGTAGATAAGTGTGTGAGTTTATACTGGCAAGGTGGAGCAGGCTGCCCAAGGCTGTGTGGGTCAGGGGTGCCGATGCCCTGTGGCTCTGTTAAGTATCCAAGTGTCCAGAGAGACTTCGGTCGGTGTTCCCTCTCCATGCCAACCGGCCCAATGACCCCTGCTGAACCCGCAAGCATTTCTCTGAGCCGTGGAGGAAATTGCATTCGTGCCCGTCTCCAGGCACACAGTGCCCACTTATCAAGCCTACAGTGAGTCAGCGTTTCTGCCCAGGCTGCCACCACCACCTTCCCAGAATCCCTCACTCCTTCCCAGACGCAGCTCAGCACCAGCCTCCCAGAGGAGCAATCAAGAACAAGCAGCCAGCAGCAACAGTCACCCAAGCAGACATGAGTCAAGCACGGATCAAAAGCCACTAGCAGCAAGTGTGTCAGTGTGCAATGTGTGCAGTGTGTGTGTGTGCGTGTATGCAATCTCAAGCTCAGTTAATTCAGCTTCTTACTGAGAATCAAAATCTCTGGGTTTGTTTCAGACTCATGCAACAGACTAGATGCAGCTATAGTGAGGCTATACAGATGAAATTCAACAATATTTTTATTATACGTTATGTTATAGCCATATAAGTGAATATATACTGTTTACTTCAATAAACTTAAATTTATGAAACAGTGTGTTCTAAATATGGCAGTTTGCTTTAACTGTTTTATTTTATTCTCTTAAAATGTTACCAATGTTAAGACACAAACCATAATTCCAGAAAAATGTGTTGTGGGGCATTAAAATGTGTGTATTATGTGTTCTCATTTGGTAAAAAAATTAGTTGGTACTAAAAGTACTGGGGCTGCAAATTGGGACCAAATATGTGATGTACAATAACATATCGTGATTGTGTTATTGATAAGAAATATGATAAATAATTATTAAAATATAAATAAAATATAAAGATGAGATAAATGCATTTAATGTGGGATTTCATAAATGTTAAAAATGTTCTCAGCAAATCATTGTAAATAGCACCAATTTATAATCTTTCTCTAGGGTTGGACAATAATTCAATATAATGTTTCAATATCAAAGGTTGGGTGCTGCTGTCAGTTTATTGCACTCGATTTTAAAGTTAGTTTAAAAATATTAATATTGACAAAGCCAAAAGGTTTAGGTTTGTCAGTGATGTCATGTTTCTTATTTTATCTGGCAATTTTTCTGTGTCTATTTTATTGTTCATATCAATATCTGAATTATACTGTATCGACAGAAACTAAGAAATATATTGTGATATACATTTTTTTATATCTTTTGCCAACAGTACGTGATAGCCTATGTTTTTCCTTTTAAGGCGATGGGTGCCCAAATCATATGGGGTCACACTTCAAGTAATAGATCTTTACATGTAATGTGTGTATCAGCACTCGTTTCCTTCCAGGCTTCAGGCTGATTGACTATGTTGCCTTATAAGTGTTCACTGTGAACCTCTGGCTCCAGCCTAATTGTGTCATAATTGTGTGCATAGTACGCAGTGTGAAAAGTTTGTTCTGAAAGTTTATAAGACATTAGAGTCAGTAGTGGGTTTTCCATCCACTACATTTGCAAATGATAAAAATGAGCATGAAAAAACTTCAAAATTCAAAACAACACCCAAATATCACAAAAAACTAGTTTTACACACGGCTGAGGTGGAAAAGTTAAAATATCGCTAAAGCGAAAATGCACAAAAGAGCAATGGAAAAGGGTTTTTCAAATAAATAATGACGTTTCAGCTGGTTTATACATACTGTGCATATGACACACGCACGCTGGCTGACTAATCCTTCCTTTTCTCTCTTCTGCACACTTTACCACTCTGTTTTCACACCAGCACCCAAGCTTCTTATTTTAGTGTATGTGTGGAATGTTGTAGACAGCACTGCACAAACGTCAGAGACCACACAGCATTTTACTTTCCACTCAAAATATTAAGAATGAGTTCTATACCACAGAAATGACACAAATGCCCCAACAAAAAAATTTATGAAATCAAGCTTTTGATACAAAGTGTATTTTTGATATAAACGACCCATTCAGATCTCTCCCTCTTCCTCATTTCTATGCCATCCCTGATCACAGGGGCCTACGTCATCTGAAGTTCATTCACAAAAGTGCAATGAATAGAAACACAAATTTCACATTTTTTCTGCCGATATTTCTATATTACGCAAAACATAAGCAGATGTTTTGGATGGAAACCCACCTAGTTTCAACTTATGATACAATCTGACCCAGAGAACAATAGGCTTTGCTGAGGTGAAATGAACAGACCAGACACATAGCACAGATGCTAATTAGTGATCTGGACATACGTTGGCAGTAGGCAGTATTCCAACTAGCTCATTTATTCGTTAAAGCTACAAGTGCTCTACTCAAACACAAATTAAAACCTGTCCAAAGTACTCTCGCTGCTTTACTTACAAACAAAAAAATAAACAAGGATTCAGTAGTTTTCATAATGTTACAATACAGACTCGATCCAATCAGCAAACAGCCACACACATGTAAACAAAAAAATGTACCTTTTTTAGCTGTTACAGGAAAAAGCAATGTAAACACAGCTGTTATTCACTACATTCAATCCTGTACAATGAAGTAAGACAGCACACATCTCAATAACAATAAAAGTATTATTAGTCATGCCATATTTAATCTCTACCTGTTATTAAGTTGTATACAGGAAAACATGTACCAATGTATGTTCTGACTGAGCCTGAGGCAGTATATGGTAATTAGGCATCAGACTAACAACATTAAATATTTATTTATTAATAACATATTTATTATTATGATATGCAAAAACAGATATTCATTCATTCATTCATTATCTCTAACCGCTTATCCAATTCAGGGTCACGGTGGGTCCAGAGCCTACCTGGATTCATTGGGCGCAATACACCCTGGAGGGGGCGCAAAAACAGATAATGCATGTCAAATTAACAAATAAATGATTTGTTTGTCTTTGTTACACTGACACTGTCACACCACTACAGATTATATTTCACTTGACACTAGCTCCAGTCCATTTACAAGACCACTGCAGTTACGTGTGAAACCACTGGTTTTAATAAACCAAATAACCTTGTGAACCTAATGTATGAGTGTAGCAATTAATCCTGACAAATAACACAGCATACTCAGCATTAAGATGCTGTTAATTAAGTGTTTGCTTGGTATTCCTAAGGGCTTGTTAATGTCTTTGAGGGAGGCTTGAGGGAGGTATGAAATAAGGGTTTCTCCATGTAACTTATGAGGTTAATATATTTCTACATTCAAAAGAAGACAATGTGCTGATACAAAAGTGGATCAGTGTTTTTTAAGAACATTTATTTACTGATAATAAGAACTAGAAATGACCTGCAACACGTAATAAAAAGTGATTTTGGACTAATTTTTGGACTTATTATCTCTATCATGTACACAGGTTAAACTGTGTGCACTGGTGCAATTACTACATTAGACATGTGTAATTTTTTAAAATCAGTGCCTGTCTAAAAAAAAAAAAAAAAGTGACAGTTTGGTGAAGCATATATGTTCTTATCTAATTTCCCAGCTATTCATTAGGAGTCATTTCACTGATTCATTTAAACGTCACTCTTTACAAGAAGTGGGATTTGAAACCATGGTGACACTTGAATCCACTGGAGCCTATCACCTTAAATCTACTACCATCCTGGTGTACAGAATCTGGTGTGTGTACTAATACTCTAATGGATGTTAAACTCACTGAACTTAAATATACAGTTTGTACTTATTATTTATATTTCAACACTGCAAATCAATCCTATATGAATTAAGACATGCCATATTTGCGGACACTAATGTAATGACATTTTGAAATTACTTAAGAATGTTATATTAAGAGGTCCATTCATCTGTCTTAAGTAACTTCTAAAATGTATTAATATGTACTCTGTGATGATAAGTAAATGACACAAGTAAATTGAGTCACTTCAGATGTACTGGACTGGTCCTTTTCAAGTGTATGTTTAAGTAAAACATTTAAAAAATTTTTTAAAAGCAGATGTTTAATTTTCAAATGAATTATCAAAGAGGCAACATTAGTCTCCAGCCATCTCAGACACATGCTCAGCAACAGGGAACATGGAAACACTTTTACACACTCCAACAACTGGTTTAGTGAATTAACTAAGACGTATAAGACAGATGCACTTACAAAAGAAGGCAGGTCAATAGGAAAGCCAAGGTAATATATAATTTTCATTATATATTATTTACTGATGTATTAAAACATTCTGAGGTGAAAATTATGTACAACACCTCCACTGCCTGTCTGGCACTGCATCTCAAGCCTAAAATAAATAGATTTTTGGTCTTCTTGAGAAAAAACAAAGCCTGGACCTTAATCCGTGAAAATAATAGATTTTCAATTGCAATCACACTTGTAGTGAAACATTTTACTGAAATTTTCCACCCAGACATTAAAACAGAGATACCAGAAGCCATTAGGAACAATGCTGAATTTTAATTAGCAAGGTTATATTAACTACACAAACACCAATTATGTCAAATTCAACCTGTTTTGCTGAAAAAATTAAACACACTCATTTTAACTGGTACTTGTAAATGTTCCAATACAGAAGGAAAAAACAACAACATGCACTTGCCCTTTTCAAATGTAGATTATGCATCAGGATGATATTGATTGTATCTCATTACCCCACACAGTATTTATATTTTTTGGGCTGTGTGGCGCTGCAGTACAGAAGGTGGAACATACATTGTTATTTAATGCTTTAGAAAACAGTTTGCAATTACAGCCTTCCAGGCATTTTTAAGCTACAGAGGAAGAAACCACCATGAGACAGACGTTTGCTTGGTGGTCACAACTGAAGCACAGTGGAAAATAAGATGTGTGTTAACTGTATACAGACCCTCACAGGCAACAATTGCATTTGAAAGTTTAAATACATGTGCAGATGGCAGAAAATAACATGTTTAATAAGAGACGCTGGACCAGTATATACAACTAAAACTGTGTGCTGCTCACGTGTTGTTGGACTGTGAATATAGCCAAGCTGGCAGCACTGTGTTTTTACACACACACACACACACACGCACACAAACAGATACCATCTCGATGTATACCCTTGATCAGGACAACAAAGTCTGGATTACCATGATTTACATAGCCATAAAAGACAACAACAGTTTCTTAATCTGTAAGACTATTTGAAAAGTTTATTGGTAACTTATTTCATAAAGCTCAAACTCAATCTGAAACTCGTTCACTTGGGGCCAAGGCCCAGATTCCTGTAAAGCTTCTACATGGCATATGACTGCACACACTGATAACTATTAGCTCTAAAATAAAAGAACAGTAGTAGAACTGAGGCATGGCATCAGTCTCTAGCTGAGAAGAGGCCAGAGACAAAGAAAACTGGAAAGACTAAGTTGAGTTTATTCAAATAGCAACAACTACAAACGATAATAGCAGTGTTCTCTCATAACAGATCACACAAACTGGCACAGAACTGAGTGTAAACCAGCCTCCTCAGAACACAAGTGATAAATCCACAAAACTAAAGAAATTGTGACAGTTTATCCCATGAGAGCACAGAATGTCCAATCCAGCTTCACCATGTCCACTGGCAAACATGACAAAACAACTCAAACATGGCGGTAATATAAAGAAAATACTGATTTCTCAGCTAACATTCAGCTTTCACCAAACAGATTCCGACAGCCAGCTTCACAGCTAAGTCTGCATCAGAGCATCTACTGCTGTCTGATAACAGAGAGAGAGAGAGAGAGAGAGAGAGAGAGAGAGAGAGAGAAAACAGCTGCAGCACAGCGCAGGATCTGCTGTGTTTTGACAAGGATCATATGAGTCATTGGGCCGAGTGGAGGAAAACTGGTGAAAAAACAGCATTGCACTACATGCAGATAAACAGTTTCTTCAGTTTTCAAATTTGAGACTTATGAATTTGAGACATGTTTTAAAACACTTGCAATAAATAAATGAATACATAGAAAAAGATTTATTTGGAAAAAATCACTAATATATATATATATATAATATAAAAAGCTGCTGCCATATTTATTCATTGTCTTTAAATCACGGAATCACTGGGTGCAAGGCAGGAACACACCCTGGTGTGGGTGCCAGTCCTTCCCAGGGCAACACAGGGGAGAACACACCAAACTCCTCACAGACAGTCACCCGGAGTGGGACTTGAACCCACAACCTCCAGGTCCCTAGAGCTGTGTGACTGCGACACTACCTGCTGCGCTACCGTGCCGCCCTGATGCCAAATCAAGTGTGAGAAAATTGTCAATTAATATTAAAAACAACATGTGTCTCAAATGTGGATTAGGTAAGATAAGAAATTAAGATAAATGATTGTTTTCCTTGTGTTAATTACATTTCCCATCACTAATTTCTCTCTGTTCAAGGATTTCTACTGACGTTATTACAAATGTAATTAGTCTTGTAATCTCCCTGTCTGCATACAATTAAAAGGCACTTTGCAAGCTTCCATTTGCCCATTCATTCATGACTCTTAAAATATCATATTTTGAGTGGTGAGTTTTGCACAATAATGCTGAAGAGCTACAGATATTTAATAGTGTCTTTAAACCAAATCAGACCCTGATTTGTGTGCGGTGGAACAGCAAATGCTTTGCAGCTGAATAATTAGTGGCATGTATCGAACAAAGGGAGGGAAACAGTGGCATCAACAAACGCAAGGTGCTATCAATAGCAGAGCTTTTTATACACTGGCAAGACAACCCACTCTTCCGGGCTCTGCTTTCTCTCTTCTGCTTCAGATTTGATTTCAGCCTATTTTTAGCTGACAGGAGGATTCTATTTTAAGAAAAAGGCTTCTGTCATTGATTATAATAATAAAACCAGAATCTCACTACAGGTGTTATAGGTCCAGCCTGCCACAGACTAAAGAAATTAAGATGGAAAAAAATCTTTAAATTCCAAATAACTGTCACAAATACAAAGTCAATGTAAATGTGCGCTGGATCACATTTCTGTACATTATATTGATTTATATTAATTCCTCTTACCAGATATAATAAGAATTGATAATACAGGAGTTATTCTAATGCACTGTATGAAATATACACCTCATGCGCTACATCAAAAAATGTACTTTTGCAGGAAGTCAAAAGGCCGATAGCAAATTTTGCATCGGCCGCGTCAAACAGAACAAATAGATACCCATATTTCTCATCCAATATGGTGTAAGCACATTCAGGAGAAGTAAAGAGAGACAGAGAGAGATGAACAGAGAAAGATATGCAGAGAGGGAGAGAGAAAATATAAGCTTGAGAGCAGAAATAAGTGTGGGGTGGGGGGGGGGGTGCAAAGTAGCACTACATTGCTGTAATTGCTGTAAAACGGGCTGGGAATCTGCCTATAGCCTTGTCAGAGAATGTGTTGCTACACACACTGCCTCACTGTCACACTCTTACACAGCCCGAGGAACAAGCCATGGAAAACTATTGCATAGTAAAAATAATAATAATACATTTCATATTGATTTAATACACACAAAAAAAACACAAAAAAATATATATATTATTTCACACACACACTACAATGTAGTCTAACAGAAGTAACTTGATGATCAAGATCAGCTCATAATAATGACAGAAAAACATTTAGCTTATTTTCCTACAAGTATTAATGCTTACCTTCATTATGCTTTCCATTTTAATGTTAAAGGAATGATTTTGAGAACAATCGAATGCACATTTTTCACTTACCATAGATGTAGTCATTTGCTTGCTGTGATTAATTTGATGTGACATTTTTCTTGCTTGATACAGCTCAAAATTGCAAGAGATTTTGTAATATTTTGTGTGCATATATATATATATATATATATATATATATATATATATATATATATATATATATATATATATAAATATACATAGACATATATACCTATATATATGTGGTACCTACCCTCATTATTTGGTAAGTCTATGTTTATATACTGGCAATATATCTGGGTATAATAAGTTAATAAATTTGTGTAGTAAGGATTTTTATGCAAATAACCTTTTAAATGTATCCTCTTCCCTGTAAGCTTTAAACACTCCAGTGATAATCAAGCGTTTAACCTATTTAACATTGTGTTTTATATGCAAGATGTATCATGCACATACAATACCATGGCTAAATATTTCCGGTTGGAAACTGCAGTGTCCTAAAAAATGGGCAAATCCAGACATCCAAGGTTTATTACGTCAGAAACCTAAGGAATTCATCCCATCAATGCGCAGGTCCAAGTGTCTGGCAGGGGGTAAGTAGAAAAAAGTGGGTGGTTATTGTATATTCATAGACTGGTGCGGACTTTTTCTTTAATAATTTTTAAATATGTAATTCTGATTAACAAACAGACTGAGGGGAATTTGGGACACAAGAAAAAAATATGCTATGAGTATCACAGCTTTCACAACTCGTGTACCTCGTGTTCTGAGGTAAACGGTTAATTCATTTTTTTACATCTATTTCGTTTTTCGGGGAACAGCATATTTTTTTAAAATACATTTTACATGTTGTATGCTCACAATATAGTGATCAATCTTGGATATAAATATGTGTTCACCAAAAGGAAGGAAAGCGCTGTGGTGTGGTGTGGTGTGGTAGCAAATTAGCATCGCACAGTCGCCCAAAATCAACTCGTCTTTTTTACTGCCCAGAGCTACGAGGCCAACACTGAAAACAGCCTAGAAGTCAATAGTAAACTAAACACTCTTTCTAAATACATGCATCTGACTCTCTGTGTTCTTACCGGAGTATATTATAGCTTTATGATTTAGTTGTCGCACACGAACTGCAGGACCGTTAGAAAAATCCTGCTAGTGTGTTTTCTCTTCAGTTGAGTAATGACCAAAAAACGCTACTAAAATACTAACAGCGCCCCCTTTTGGAGAAATATCAGCCTGCTTACCATCAGTGAGTGAGCGTTACACACACACACACATTCTGCTTTCATGCAGTGGCGATATTTTACATGGAGTATTAGGGACGAGTTTCTCTTTCCTCATGGAAAAAAAATCCAGACTTAAAACCAAATTTAATCCACGTTAAATGTAAGCCCGACTGTACAAGTCATTACTAGCTCATGTTTTCACAATGCTGTAGAATGGAAGGGAGCAATTTTCGACACACTATTAAAAACATCAACTTTTATGGTCTCCCACACCAGCTGGATCACAGAAGATATTTTGTAGGGGGGCAAAGGTCATCTCAATTTGATGGGCTTTCCCATAATAATAATAATAATAATAATAATAATAATAATAGAAAAATTATTACTGTTCCGTATTGGGTTACAGTCTTAATAAATTGGTTTTCTTGCTTGTGTCACATACACTGGCAGTACTCACTACACAAGGTGTGTCTTACTTGTGTGTCATATTGTCAGAACCTATGCAAAAACACAAAAGCACAGTTTCGGATCGTATCGTGTTCTAGTTTTGTAACTACTAGCATATGGCCCACTGAAACTGTTCAAAAGACTTTGAAATTGGTCTTAACATCTTTGATTAAAAATGAATTAAAAGTAAAGCCATCAAGCAGCTTGTTAGCTGAAGTACAAAGGCATATTATCAGAAACACAAAAGCAGCTCAGAAATGTGTATGTGCCTTATGGTTTTTAATCAGCTGCCCTGGTCATCATGCTTCACAGCCACTCTCATGTTATGGACGGGGAGTTAAATGTGGATTTGTGTGATATATGTCTGCGCTAATCTATAAGGGGCTTGACTTATTATACAATAAAAGACTGCAGGAGCATAGTAATGTCATAATTAGCTACAATAGCATGTCTATTTACAGAATATTGGCACATTTATCAGTGAAAATATGGAGTTGGTATTGACAATACTCATTATGTACTGGATGCATAGTAGACTAGTTTTGATGTAGTTAGTTGTACAATGCTGAAATGCACCCACGCCTTGTGTGAAGGACAGCGTAAATATAGCTTATATAATATGCATAAAGCATATAAAGACCAGAGAACATGTACATACACATACATGTGCTATAGTGTGTGTGTGTGTGTGTGTGTGTGCATTCTCTGCCCCCGCGCTGTGTGAAAGCTGCAGATTGAGATGTTTGTGAAGCAGGAGAGAATGAAGGACTGACGGGCTCCATTGTAATGTGACTGTAATCTCATTTGCTCTAATGCTGTTTCTCTCATTGTCTTCTGCTATCAGCAGAGAATGGAGTTCAGCTTCGAACAGAGACACATTTATGACTCCATTCTTTACAGCAATCTCTCTATACCCCACCAGGCAAAAAACCTACCAGCCAAAATCATTTGAGTAAATGTTTGTAATGAAAATAGAAGTACGATCCTCTCTTCAGTCCATTTGCAAATTATTTTGTCCGTGCAGATCTTAATTAATGCTAAGTCTTATTTCAGAGACAAGCAGCTTCTGGAAGAGTCCAGAAGCGTCAGGAGAACATCCTGTAGCCTTGGCATTAAAAAAAACCCATTTCAATTCCAAATGCTTCTGCTGACCCAGCGAAGAGAAAACGTGTGTGTGAGAGTGTGTGAGAGTAAGAGAAGGTTGGAGGGGGTGAAGAAAATTAACAAGCTAAAATGACAGAGAAGGAGAACAGGAAAAAACGTCAGTGAAAGAGACAGAAAGAAGGGAGGGCAAGTGAGAGAGTTAGAATGGAGAAAGGGCATGAGATAGAGAGGGTGGGGTGGGGGGGTGGGGGTTCTGCAAGTGGGGTGGAGAGTAAAAGTGAGAAAAAAGAAGTGACACAAAGTCAAAGAAGACGTGCCTCTATCTGTCATTTTACAATGGACAATGAAATGTCTTCTGCATTTAAGCCATCCACACACACACACCAGTGAAATGCACCACGGGCAGTGAACACACACCCAGAGCAACATCCCTTGCCCTCGGGGAGCAGTTGGGGGCTATAGGTGCCTTGGGTCTCCTGCTCAGCGGAACCTCAGCCATGGATTGAGGGAGGAGACAGTGCTAACAGAAAAGAGAGAAAACTGGGAGACTGAAAAAACACAGAGGGACAGAAAGACAGAGTGAGAGAAAGTGCGCATGAGAGAGAAAGTGGAAAAAAGGCTGAGAGACAGAGATAAGTCAGAGAAACAGCGAGAAATATACAAGATTTGGAAAGAGAGAGAAAGAGAGATTATATTAAAATAGGTAGGTTCAGAGTGAGAAAGAAGCTGACAGAAGAGAGAGCATGAAAGAAAGAGTGAATTTGAGAGACCGAGAAATGAGAGACAGAGAGAAACTGACAGAGTGGAGAGAGAGAGAGAGAGAGAGAGAGAGAGAGAGAGAGAGAGAGAGAGAGAGAGAGAGAGAGAGAGAGACTGAACATTTCAAAGAGAAAGAGAGAGAAACTGAGGAGAGGAAGAGGGAATGATCATTTCAGAGAGTGTGTGTGAGAGAGAGAGAAACTGAGGAGAGAGAGGGACTGGTAATTTCAGGGAGTGAGAGGAAGAGACAGAGAGAGAGAGTGAGAGAGAGCGAGAGCAGGCTCTTGCCATGCTCATGCAGTTTTCTGACACCTCATCATAACCCTGGCTAAAGCCTACTGCTGCTATTGTGTTGATCAGCCGCTCGGCTCAGCCTGCGCTGCACTCCCCCAGCCTTCAATCACCGTCTCCTCTCATTCCCAGCCCCAGAAAGCCTCCTTAATGTTGCTATTTCAGATATAAATCCATCCTTTAGTCTACCTCCCCCTCGGGGGAAGCTCATTGTAAAACAAACCGTCTGCCTGTCACAGGCCCTGTGTAGGTGTAAACGCGCACACACTGCCTCTTCTGAATACATGAATATTTAAAGACGGAAATTAGCCGGCGTACCTTTCCTCCCAATACAGAGTCATGAAGACTCGCTGTCTTATATCTAAGCCGCTCACTGAGGTGAGATCAAATAAGCTGCTCTTTATGGAGTGGATAGTGGGATTGGAAAAGGGGATTTGGGTATCTGGGGCGTTTTAGTATTCACCAATTATGGTGACAATATTTAGTAAAAATCTTAATTTTATTTAATTGATTTTACCTCAAAAATAAATTCCAGTATGAATATTGCAGTAGAAGGCGCTGCTATAAAGCTTTACTGAGGCATTGCTGGGGATGGAAGGAGTAAAATTGTAGTTAAGGCAGTTTTGCAAATAAGTGACCTACTTCACTTTCTTGTGTTTAACTTCAGTATACTGACCTGTTTTTACATTCATTTTTCCTACCAATATGTGCATTACATTTGTTTGTTGCCATATCTCCATTCTTCCTTTAAATGGATTTTCAATTTATTTTTAATACATTTTTTACCATGTACTTTTCTGCATTTGTTTTTCATCTGAAAAACAAACTGAATCCATATACTGAATCAACTGACAGATTCATACAGATGTAAATGAGCTTTTTTTAAGTTTAAGCTTAATTTGTACTAATTTAACATTTTACATTTACCCCCACCCACATTCTCTCTCTCTCTCTCTCTCTCTCTCTCTCTCTCTCTCTGCAAGTTGTCTTTCCTCTTGTCTTTGGGTCTTGAATGATATCCTAGAAAGCATATGCATTAAATGTGACATTCACTATTTTAATCAAAAACACTTGAATAAAATTCCTCACCATTTGGAATTGAAACACACACTGAACATACTACAAAACTAACTAACAAATGACTTCTGGGGTTATTCAAACAATGAATAAAAACTTACAGACAATTTAAACTTCAGCCACATACAAACAATAGTCATTTTTCCTCAAACACACCTTTCCATCTTAAAAGACACAGAGATTCTGAACATAAACAAACCAGAGAGAACAGTGTTTCCCCACAACTGTGAACAATCCGGTTACCAAGGGCACACAGTGTCACTGCGCCCCTGTGAAGCATTGTATTAAATGTGATTAAGTAAGCAAGAAATTATAAGATCTCAAGGATACCTTCCAAACCACTGTTAAACAGACAATGAGTAGCTCCTACAGCAAACACAACATTGATTATAGAATTCCGTCAGTAAATAACACAATATAAGAAACTAACAAATATGTAAGGCCTAGTTCCACTTTTTTAGAATATCTGCATAATTAAATAATTAAGATGTTACCAGAACTAAAAAGACATCTGAAATGTATAATCATCATAGGAAGCCATTAATTATCTGAAATGGTTATAATTAAATTCCTAGATTCCTCATATAGTTTTTTTTATTTGCTACTGTTTTGCTGTTCCTTTATAAACCACTATTTCACATCAAACCACTTTAAGTGCTTTTATTCTAAATTGCACTAATTGACTTTTTCAGAAATTATGAATTAATCTGTGGAACTCCCTGTAAATGGGTTTTGTAATTGTAATGTCTATACTTTATCATTCTTAAAAGTTGCTGTTGTCATCAGTCAGCTAAAAGAAATCATCAAAACAGCTGTGTGTGGGGGGAGTGTGTGTGTTGTGTGTAAAAGCATATTGGCTTTCAGTGTGAAGGCCTTACACTGAAGCCACCTCACTCATAAAGCTATTAGTGCATATTTGCTTGCTGTTCTCTCTCTCTCTCTCTCTCTCTCTCTCTCTCTCTCTCTCTCTCTCTCTATCTCTCTCTCACACACACACACACACACACAGTTTTGTAGAAATCAGATTTGCTATGATGTCATTAGTGTAGAATAGACAGGAGGCATATTCACCCCCAGCCTGGCCTGCAGCGCTGCTTTACAGAGCATTTCCCACCTCCTTAATCTACTGCACCCGCTCTGAGCCTATCACAGATTAGGTTTCCGAGAGCATGAAGTAGTGGTATTAATGGAACGCAAAGTGCTGTGTTCACCAGAAGATCACTTAAATCACACATTTGAGGGAGATGTGCTACTTACTACATACACAGAATATCACAGTCTTGTGTTAATTCAAAAATAGCAGAAACGTGGAAATAAAGAATAAAACAGGAAAGAAAACAGTTTTGAAAAAAGGAAATGTTAAAAATAAATAAAGTGTAAAATTGCATGTGTTTCAGCAAAGCTTTTGAGAGGTTGTATTATTTTATACAGATGACAACAAAATAAAACCTCATCAGCATGAGATATTTAATAAAATAATAAATGTCATTTTAAAAATTATAGAAGAAATTAAATATCATAGTAAATATTATACATATCATCATGAATGTAACACATCCAATCAGTAAAGTACACATATACAACACTGACTGTGAAAATTCCTTTTCTTAAATTTTAAATTGAAGTATATATTTATTCATTTTTTACAGTTACATGTAAAAATAATCAAGCCAGAAACTGACTGTGGGATGTTCCTCCACACAATGACACATCAGTGTATTTCAATCTTGACTCCAAAGGTAATCTTCTTTGTGAACGTATGTGTTAAAGATCTCTCACTGACCATATTAGCCGTCTCCTGCTTTAGTCCAGACAGAGTCCTGGACTGGCAGACCGGCCTTTTCACCACCGTGCAAGCGGCAATTATTGGATTGGAATTATGGAAGTATTGATTGCAGAGATGGTGGGCTTTTACTGGAAGCAGCAGAGGAGAACACAGAGCCTGAGGAAGACTCCTTCTTTATGAGCTTCTTTCCACACACACTCTCTCCTCACCCTCATCTTTACTCTTCCTTTCTCCTTTTCATTTCCCCATGTTCCTCCGGTTTTATTCAGCACTCTGAAAGGCTATTGTGATTCATTTAAAGCGTCTGGCCTGGAGTCAGGGGGGAGGCAGTGAAGAGAGTTAAAGGTATTGATGGAAAAGAACAAATGGCTGTGTGTGCATCTCGACACAGCATCATTCTCAGCGTTCAGAACAAAATAAACCAACATTTCCTAATGTAAGACTCCAGCCACTCTGCATAGTGAAATCTGATTTATTTGCACTGGATTAAAAGTTTAATATAGGTTCGTCCACTTCATACAGAGACTGAATTGTAGTGTGATGAACTCTCTAACACATAAAGATTTGAACACAACACCAGGGATTTGCTTCGGTTAAAAATGTAAATGTTGACACTATAGATTAAAATATTTTTTCCCCCTGGCTCTCTGTTTTCGTAAATGATTGTCCTCTATAAATAGCTTGTTATGGCAATATTGTAGAAGAGACTGGAGACTGGATTTAGAATCTCATTTATTTGTACAGAACTACAGGAAGTGGCCTGCCAACTGTTTCTTTTTTTGTTTCTATAAAGCAGTTTGAAAAATATTATAGGTTTTAAAATTTGAGTTTGTAAAAATGTAATCGTCTAATTTTATAGGCTGGATAAATATTTTAAATAGAACAGAAACTATAGCGCACAGAAACAAATTGCTGTCTTGGGACTGCACATTTTAAATGTTATACTCTCTCTTGATTATTGGTGAATCAACACATTTGAAATAAATTTAATGTAGTACAGTAAAACAGTACTTTGCTTATGGCTTATGAATTTTTAAAAAGTCAGGATATGGAAAATATTTTAATTATATGGAAAAAATGTATGGAATAATGCTTGGTTATGTCATCATATCTTGGTTAAATGTACTATACTATATTCTGACCTCTTTAGGAGACATGGATGGGCACAATAAACAATGAAGTCTAAGATATGTGGGGTAAGCTTGAACCAGGTACACAGTGGCAAATTAGTCTTCTGTTTATGTTAAATATTCCTTTATAATATAGTTAGCTAAGTATGAATACATATGTTCCCTACCAAAACAAACAAAAAAAAACCTATACAGTTTACATTGACCAATGACCTCTTGTCAGTAGCACACCAGACAGAAAATAAAGGCTTTTAGATGCTATGTCCATTATCGCACCAGACACAACTGAATATTGACTGAGAAATGTTTTGATTCTGGGTGTAAAGTGTTCGGACAGATATTTTATATTATACAAATAATTTTCAAAGAAAGCTTTCAGGCAGCATGAAGTATAGAGACAGAGCACTGCCAGTGTAAATTATGTCTGCACCAATAATCAAAAAATGAAACAAAAGAGAAGGTAGAATTCACATATAAAAAGCATATGACATTTGTAGAGAAATATTTGCCTTCATCTAACTTTATTCATTGTGTTTTAGTGCTTTGTGGCAAAATATTTAATCATTTTTTCTTTCATAATTTGAGTACCTAATGCCCTTTGTACTGTGTACACTTCAGGATGAATGGACATATAGACGTAGTCCATAATCTTTTACGCTAACATACAGTGTAAAAATGGAGCTCCTGAATCATACAACTGTCTCAGGTTTGCTTCTATCATCAGAATATGTCTCTCCTATTGTTCAGCATGATGCTAGTCAATGTGGGCATCTGTTAACTAACATAAATATATTTGGCATTTATTGCTATCCTCCAAGTGCCCAGTGAAGTATTAGCAGCAGTGTGTGCTGTGAGATTGTGAACTCTGAAGTTGGAGATCTAGGAGTAACCCTGACTTAACTTTGAAACCACCTCATTAATATTACCCAAACCACTTTTTAATCATTTAAGGAATATAGAGATAACTAGACCTTATATTCTTCTCCAAGATTCCAAGGAATTGGTCCATGCTTTTACTTTTTCCAGACTTGAGGACTGTAGTGTATTGTTCACAGGACTTCCCACAGGTACAATAAACAAACTTGTGTAGAATGCAGCAGCAACAATATTAACTCAGACCAGAAAACAAGATCATATTACACCATTTCAACACATCTTCACTGGCTGCCTTTGTCTTTTATGATAAAGGAAAAAACTTGGGGAAAAAGTAAACTGTTTTGCTATGTTCTCTAAATAAATAAAAAAAAATCTTAAGTTCTTTTCATCTTCGTAACTCCTGCAGAAGTTACAACTTATGATATGAGGTTTCCGATGTAATGACAATGTACATTTCACTCATGTAAGAACACCCAGAAAACTGTAGGTCACGTGACACAGCGTAGTCATCAGCGCATATATACCATTGTAATGTATAATGTAAGCAAGAGGGAGAACAATGTATTCATCAAGGATGGTAATCAAGGCAAGTAAATCACATGTGTTCAGCTTATCTCTCACACTCTCCATCTTTTGGAGTCTTTTTTTGGTCCCCCCCGCCCGCCTTATCCCTGTCATCCTCCATCCTCTCTCTGCTCTCTCGTGATCTTTTGGAGTCTTTTTTGGTCTCAGTCGTATCTTCCTCTCTCTCTCTCTCTCTCTCTCTCTCTCTCTCTCTCTCTCTCTCTCACACACACACACACACTCAAATTCTCTCTCTCTCTCTGTCTGTATTACCCTATTAGCTCCTCTCGCACTGCCTCTCCTGCTGATCCATGTCTTCACACTGATGCATTTCCGGCCGCAGTAAGGCAGTAATGCGTCCATTTCCCCCAGCCGGCAGCTGTGGGTGGGTGTGGCACTAGCCCGTGGCTCCAGCAGAAGTGAAGCTGGAGCTGAGCTCTTAGAGCTGCGCCCCCTTCCTGAGAGTGCACTCGGCTTGGCTGTAATTGCATTGGAGAGATAAGAGGCGAGGTTTGGGACAGGAAGCCGGGTGGGTGTGGGTGAATTGAAGGGCTAGGCCGGGCTGCAGCTCTTTAGCTCTAAATCAATGAGGCCATCCAGGCCTAATGCAGCACTGGGCAACTCCTCAGGAAGCATTAGGACTATTAGTGCTGGCTTGGCAGGAAAATACTTGCTTCTAGCACACTCTCTGTCTCACTCTCTTTCACACACACACACACCAACAGTATTTATATTGGCGACTGGACACACATGGACGCAGATCTAAGCTCATGTCTGTCAATGGGGGTGTTGGGGGAGGTCGCCCACTCAGCATGCCACAGACTACCCCATACTGTGGGGTCAGCACAGCCAACGGGATGAGGAGAAACACACACACACACACACAGATTTGTTATTATGCAGTCAGTGTCAGAAAGCAGAGTAGTGGAGGTCATACATAGGTCTAATACAGTATACATTATATATACAGTACGGCCAAAAGTTTTAGGCACCAACTAAAACAAACAAACAAACAACAAATAATGCCCAACATTTGAATAAAACCAAATAACGTTATTCCAGTGTGTGATAAGTGTGATATTCTGTGTGTGAATGTGTTGGTTTAACTTTTTCCAAATCTCTCCTTGTGGCAGAGATGTTATTTGAGGTTATCATCCAATACCAAGTTTTACCTGTTAATAAATAATGATTTTAAATAATGTGTGCTGATTATATATAACTTTCTACAAGCACCACGCGTACTGAGAAGGCATTAGTTTAAATATATATAATAATCTTAGGTGCTTAAGACTTCTGCACAGCACTATATACGTGTGTGTGAGTATGTGTAAACATTATATATATATATATATATGAAAACACACACACACACACACACACACCTCTTTTTCTCTCTCAGATTTGTGTGTGCTGCCCGTGCACTACGCTTAAGTCAAAGCTGCTGCCAGATCTGTCTGACTGAACAGCGCCAGTAAGGCCAAGACCTTTTAGGTGAAATGAAAAAGGAGGGAAGGAGGGAGCTGTGGGGAGGGGAGTGGGCAGGAAGCTGTTGAGAGAGCCCCTTTAAAATAGTCTTTGGAGGAGAGCTCACATCTGCCTCACTGCTGCAGATTTACATATTAAGCATATATGGCAATATGACAGCTCTTCTGCTCTTTATGTGCATCTCTCGAGCTTTGGCACTAATACAAGCATACAATGTTCAACGTAGCATCATTAGCATCTGTACATTTGTACATGGTCTTATGATTTATGTTGTTATTGATTGTTTATTACTGTTGATTCTTACCAACACCAGCAGCATCATTATCTTCATCCTCCTCCTCCTCTTCATCATCAACATAGATGTGGCTTAGGATTTAATGTTAAATTGGTATTATTTTTCTTGTTGTTGAGCAGTGTTTTTGCTTTGATCATATTTTTGTCTGCATCATTACCATCATCAGCATAAATACACCATAGTAAATGAATTCATTCATTCATTAATATTCTGAAACCACTTCATCTAGTTCAGGGTTGCTATGGGTCCGAAGCTTACCTGAAATCATGGGTGTCAGTCTAGTACAAAGCATCATACACTCACAAAGTCACTGTCAACTGGACAGGTTTTGCTTAGCCAATCGACCAACGAGCATGTGTTTTTTTTATATAGACTGTGGGAGGAAACCAGAGCACATGGAGGAAACCCACACAGACACAGGGAGAACACAGCAAACTCCTCATAGACAGTGACCTGAGATGGGAACTGAATCTGCTGTATGACACTGGGATACTGCGCTGCCCTGTTTAGTAAATGTACCTTAAAATTGAATGTCTACATTTGCACTTATACAAGTTGTAATTATTTTTGTTGTTGGTGAATCTTTTGAATTGTTAATCATTACTATCATCATCATCGTCCTCACAGTTAAAATAAATGAGGCTTAATGTGTAATGTATGTATGTTAACATGTATAAAGGAATGTTATAATTCAGGGTTGTTTATTCTGGTTTGCAGTTACCTTTATCATCATCATCATCGCTGTAGGGGTGCCTTAGAATTTTGCTACATGGTACTGTTATTTTTGTTGTTGCTAAACTTCGTTTATAAAATCTTTACCATCATCATCATCATCAACATAAATCTGCCATAGAATTTAATGCTATGAATATGAATTTAATGTTATGAATATTGTTGTTATTATGACAACAGCAACAGCAATAATTTCACAATTATCAAGGCAAAACTTGGGAAAAATCCTGTTTTACACTAGATTTTAATATATAGATGTAGATGAGGACTTTACGTGTAGCTTCACTGCTACGTTCTGCCTCGTTGATTAGACGCTGAGAGTCAAATGTGTTAACAGTTATTATCAACTGGCTCTTAAATGATATTCAGATAATGTTTGAAAGCAGTGTTTCATTGCTCAGACGAAGCCCTCTCAGCTCCCAGACCTGTGTTTCAGCTCAGCTGAGGGATGGTGAGCAGACTGTTGGACCACTGGGCATGGTCAGGTTCTGGTCACCATAGCAACCACAGGACTGTTGGCCCACCTGAGCAGTCAGCAGTCTCACAGCCTTTTCAGATGAAGGAGAATGTGTGGGACTCAAGAATAAGTGTGTATACAAAGCTTATAGAGAAAGGCTGCGTCAGGACTGTTTCACACGCACATACACACACCCCCACAGAAACACATACACAGAAACACACATAAATATCTATCTTTTGTAAAGCTTGTGCATGAGCTCACTACTTCTTTTTATTTTCTATCTCTCTCTGTCTCTATCTCTTTCTCTCTCTTTTTGTCTGACGTGTGCTGGATGGTAAAGGGAGTGCAGGAAGCAGTGGGTGACAGTGTGCTTGTGTGTGAGCTGCACCTGGGGGCTCTGTTACTGTTTCTTTCTCTCTCTCTCTCTCTCTGGTGCATGATCTGTAGTTCTATAAAGAACTCGAGAAACACTTTAATGCTGAGACAGTAGATTTCTGTCAAGGTATTGTATGACCTTTTTTCCCAGTTCAATTAATTTGAGTGTAATTATGAAATTATTAATTCTGCTGCTGTTATCACCAACAACAAAACAGAAATATATTATACCATTTAACATTAAAATAACTCTGAACCAGACGTTTGCTTATTATTGATCTGTGACAGAATATAATTTAACACAGAATTCAAGTTAGACTTTGGTCCCGGGATGTTTAGTGAGCAACCGAATAAAATTCCACTCAGTAAACTTAATATGAACGCACATCACTGGATGAATACTATAAACATTTTTTAAATTTAGGTCTGTAGCATTGTTGCTATTTGCTTATTCATGAAATATATGTTTATGTTTAGAGACTAAGCCTGAGAATTAATATTTGAATACAAGGCCAGCCATGAATGTGGTCTCTGACATTTGCACACTTTAGTATGTTAATGTATTTTTCATTAATTAATTAATTCATTCATTCATTCACATTCGGAAACTTGTTTCATCCTGTTCAGGGTTGCAGAGGGTCTGGAGCCTACCTGAAATAATTGTGCACAAGGCAGGAACACACCCTGGACAGGTCACTCTCACCTATGAGTGTATGACAGTTTTGCATGGCCATCCCACTTACCAGCATGGGTTATTTTAAGGCCACCAGAGGAAATCCACACAGACACAGGGAGAACACGCCAAACCCCGCCACAACCCCAGAACCCTAGAACGGTGTAAAAGCGAATCTACCTCTTGCACCACCAAGCCACCTCCACACATTTTTGATAGAATTATACTCTGGAAAACCAAACAAATATAAAGTTCTGCTCCTGGCTTTATTTTTACATATGTTTCTGATGAGCAAATCTTGATCTAAATAATAACGGAGTTCTTTAGTGCTGTTTAGTGAGATGTGAAATGGTTTATCTGTAGACTGTGACTTGATCACTTATATTCATATTTCTATATATACACTATACGGTCAAAGGCTTGTGAGCCCTTACCCATCCAATTAAGTGTGTGCACTTTTTCGATGGTAAAAGTCACAAACAGATTGGATGGCGTTCCATCACTCCAAACAAAACTGTTTCATTTCTATATTCTATTTTAGCTAAATTCTAAATGAGTCTTATAGTTCTGTAGCTCACCATTGCCATCAGATAGAGTGACTTTCCATTTAATGTGAAGCTTTTTATTGACAGATGCAAGCTGTGCATGCGTAAATCAACATCTACCACCTAGTTGAATTATTAATTAGCACTAATTATCAGAAGTGTCTAGAAATTTCAGACATATTATCAATGTGTACATTGTCAGTGCTTTTATTATTATATTGTAATGCTTATATTTTATTATGATGGCAACCAAGATACACCCAACCCATGCTAAATATATTTAATCTTTGAATATCAATAGAAATGTGCAATAAATGTGATGTAAATACACTTAGCGATCCCTGTCTGGGGCTTCATTGTACATGCACATCACAGTGAGCACTTCAGAGTGTGTTTATACCATTTTAAAGATCACTGTAAGAGTGTATATCCGAAGCATTATGATCATTACTGGTAATGGGTTTCTGGCATATTACTGTGAACTTTACGGTGGAATGGATGCAATGGATTTTGCTGACAAACAGCAGGCAGGAACCCACTACAATTTCATCAGAAATAGCTGAGCACTTACTGACACATCTTAGCTCTTTACCATACAGCATACAGCAGCAGCTGCTTTCACTCACTCACAAATCACGGTCCTTTCCCATAGAGAGTACTTCTTAAAAAATTAGAAAAACAAGAAATTACCTTAAATTGTCCAATAACTTATTACTATAAGTACATTTTTAGAAGATACTTTTTAGAGATAAGATATGGATAAAACATATTCCAGTTGAAGTGGTAAAGTCAAAGTATATTAGGTGAAAATCTATAAGTTAAAACATAACAGAATGAAAAACTGTACTTAATAATTATGTGCAGGATAGATAATCTTATAGACAGTACGAGGCCCTTGTTCTGCTATGATTGTTCATTTTGTCTGCTCCACTCACCATAGGTGCAATGTATCCCTCTATAATTACAGGTTGTATTTCATCTGTTCCTCTGAGTAATTGTTTAGCCTGTTTTCACCTTGTTCCTCAATGGTCTGGACTCCCAGAAGACCACCACAGAGCAGGTATACGATGGTGGTGGCATGCTAGTGCATGTTGAGTTGGTATGACTGGATCAGACACAGCAGTGCAGCTGGAGTTTTCAAACACTCTGCTCACTCAGTGCCCCCTTTTGTAGATAACAATATATGTTTAGGTTAACATGGCCAGTGGGGCTGAAAATGAATAACATTTTTGAAGACAAATCGATTTAATGTTTTGGCCTATGGGTATATTTAAAATGTTTATTTTCAAATCCCTTCTCCCTGATAATATAGTTTTGGATTTTACTGTTATTACCACATGTGAAGTATACATGTAAACATACCACTACATATAGGCAAGCTATGTTGTTCTCTGCTGTCAGTATAGCTAAAACTCCTTAAGATGAATTATATCCATAGACCACAGCCAGTTATATTTTGGCAAACCATTCCTTGATCTACCTGTAAATCCAATATTAGTGATTTTTCTATAACATAGTAATGGGTCATTTTACACACAGAGCACAGCATTATTAATAAAATCCTACCATGTCTTTCACGTAGGCTGACATCACTGAAAGCAACACTTTTAGAAGACCAGTGAAGGATGAGTGTGTTCTTTGAGATGGAGTTTAGATCATAGTCTGTGCTCTGTGATCACTAATGAATTAGTCAGGACTATGACTCTTTAGTTCTCAGAACAGAATTGTGTACATGTTGGAATGTTGTGCTAACACACTGTGACTCAGCACAATTTTTACTTTACCTGAAAATATTAAAATAAAGCAATTAAACACCACAGATATTACAGAGGAAATACCAAGCTGGTAAGGATGGTAAGCATTTAGGTACATCTTTTTCCCCATAGTTTTAGAAAGAAAATTATGCCATGATGCATTGCAATTGTAGATTTTTTTTCTTTTTTTTTTTAATTTTACTCAGTAATTTCATGCAGCCTGTTTCAAGGCTTTTATCATTTTGTTTTTCCATCTAGAAAGTTATGTTATAAAACCCTTCTAATATTAATGACTTATTCTTGTTTTAAAAAGAGAGAGTGTACGCAATGTACCTTCAGAATTTAATTTAACTTTAACACAATTTATTACAATCGATACAGTCATAACTAAAGTAAACAAAATATATCTGAATGGTACCTTTTTTGTTTTAATAATACTGTAGTGCTTTGATTCCATACATGGCTTGGAAATGTTAGAAAGCTGTGTTATGAATTTAAAACAACATAAAATTTTAAATATGCACCTTCCTATGTGATAGTGAATGTAATGGTCCCTTATTGCACACAGCGGAAGCTTAAGACTATTGTTTTACCTTTGAGGAGACATTTACACTGTCTATACCTTGTGTGAACAAACATATACCTGTTTGATCTGAAACAGTGTGAAATTCAAGGTAGAATTGTAGAGCACAGTTGCTGATACCATTATTTATCCGGCATACAATAAAAATATCTTAATTTCCAGTGTTCCATCAATCCTCATCCAGCAAACAGCATGAAACACGTACTATGAATGTGTGGATCAATACTTCTAAATCTGGTGTTCTCATTAAGAGTGAATTGTGTGGATTTGCTGTAATTAAACTGAATGTGCTTCTGGTAATTAAACAAATGTTAAGCATAAGGACAATCCTTAGGTTTTAATAGAATGGTTCCATTTTATCTGAAATCAAGATCATCAATGAGTAGTTGGTCCTTGATTTAGATTAAATTATGAAGTATTTCTATAGGGTCTTGGTAGGATTTAACCACAAGGACATTAAGGATATTTGCGAGTGGTACTGATGGTGGATGATTAGTTCTGGATCACAAACACCAGCATCGCTCATTCCAAAGATACTGGAAGGTTCTCTATTCTCTTCCATTGCTCAATAGCTCCATGCTGTGGGGATTTATAGACCTATAGCACATGCTTGGCATAATGCATTGTGACCTTAAGGTCATGTGCAGCTGCCCCAGAGTGTTTAAGATTGATCTTTGGAGGCTTCGCGAAAATAGCTTTTTTTTTGGTTTGTTTTTTGTTTTTTGAAAAATAATAGTAAGTCTCCTGAGAAGCATTTAAATATGGGAACATTGATCTGATAAATATATGTTATCTATTTTGTTACTGATACTAAAAAAATAAATAACTTGTAATTAATGGTGTATTTTACTGGATATTTAAATAAATTCAGGGTGTTCTTTGACTATAACATGACTCAATGTTGTGTAACTACGAGAATGAGCAACTAAATCGTCAGTCTCCAAAATGGGACATTAGGGTATAAGGGGGGGTGAAATATAGTTTAAAACAAATAATTATTTTTTCAAAGCTGAGTCTGAGATGAAAAGATATTTAATTAAATGCTTTGATGAATAATCTTGTGAAAAATGTGTTTTAATTAATTAAGGGAGTGTGTGTGTGTGTGTGTGTGTGTGTGGGGGGGGGGGGTTGTAAGGAACTGGAATTTATCAGCCTTTCCTTCTTTGAAAATTATGCTTTGTCATTGGCAGTACACACTGTACACAGGAGGTCAAAAGGTCACCAACAGGAGTCTTTGGGGCTATCATTATTATACAGTTATTTAATTAAAAGCTTGCCATAATCTAAGACATGTGAAAATCTTTGTATATGCTGTAGCAGTTGAATCGTACTGCAGAGCCTGTGTATGCCTGATGCTCTTATCTCAGGCTCGACACACACATAGAAAGAGAGAGAGAGAGAGAGAGAGAGAGAGAGAGAGAGAGAGAGAGAGAGAGAAAGCACCAGAGTGAATTTAATAAATTAAATCTAATATAGGCGCTGGGCTGGTCTCCTAGCAACGCGGCAGAGCTCAGTGTACTGAGGGCTGTGTGAAGTCTTCCCCTGGCCTGATGTGGAGACGACCCATAATGCTCTGGTCCTCCCTCACGACCCCACTGCCTTCACATTCCTCACCTCTCTGTGGCTCTTACTGTAATCTATTACTACCACTGACTCCTGATTACAGCCAAATACATCACGACAGAACATATCCCTGTGCCGTGTTGGGTAAAGGCCAGAAGGCTATGTGTGATATGGGTTTCAGGGGGCTTTCCAAAGAAAGGAAGGTTAAAGATGGGTTTTTTGTTAAGGATTTGGTAATATAAAAAAAACTTCAAATCAGAACACAGACATGAGGGAATCTGAGAGAAACACACTGCAGCTGAAGCACATACACAGACACTTCACTGATGACTGTCTACTCACACACACACACCATCTCACATCAAGGAGAGGTGGCAGTCTGCACTTTGGTGGAGAGTGCTCTCTGAAACCCTGTGTCTAAAACTGTCCACGATCTAATGTCCTCGCATTTTGTTCTATCTGAAATGGGCCGGGATTTTTCACACTCTGACACCCTCCTATGGCCATTCCCAACCCACATATTCCCACAATACACTTCTTCTTTCCAATATATAACACTTTCCAAAGATAACACTTTTTAATCCCTTATGGGAAATTTAAGCAGTAGCATATGTGCAATACAAGACAACATAAGTAAATACAAATTTAAATCCAAAAATTGCAAAATGCAAATTTGGACAGGAAGCAGTATTTTGTGAATCCTGCATTTGAATAATAAATATGAAATAGTCTTTAGATATTTATTGTTCATATTCCTATTTGGAACAGCAGCAATTTACTTTGGACTTTGGAATTAAACACAACATAAAGTAATGATACAGTTCAGCTTGAGTATTAAAGGAGCATCCAAGAATGAACTGTACTTTATGAGCTGGGAAGGCCGGCCATATTGCAGTGTGTCAGTGAATGATACTAAGGTTTAAGAGCAAAGTTCTTCAATGAGTGATTTCATGGGTTCTAGGATAGGATACCCGTCAACAGTTAGGGAATCTGAAGAAACCTTCTGTGTGAAGAGCAGGTTTAAAAACAGAACAGTACACCCATGACCCTCAGACAGCACTGCCCTAAAAACAAATCTGACTTACAAGATGGATATCACCTCATAGCCTTAAGAATAGCTTTACAAGCTGTTGTCAAAGAACATTATTTGTCTGCGCACCCACCGCAAATGACAGTGATGTGCCAGCGACATCCGCAGATGCCACCGATTTCAGTGGTGTATTTTCTGGGCCAAACAAAAAAAGACTAGACAGATCCCACCCTAAATTTCAAAAGCCAGTGTTTGCCAGGATATGGTGAGGTCCTGACAAACATTCGTGTAGCTACCGTTAATGCTGAAAGACATGTTCACATTTTGGAACAACAAGTGCTGCTTTGTAGATTGTGCTTTTCAGAGATGTTCCTGCTCATTTCTGTATGACATTGCAAGGTCACATTCTGCATATGCTACTGCAGCATAGTGCCACAGCTACGCGGGCCTCCTTGCAGTTCAGAACTGTCTCCCAACTCCCTCGCACAGCTGAAACTGTGTTTAGGTTTCATTATGTGAGGTATGTGTGTATGTGTTATTATTTCTCATTTCAAAACTCACTCAAATCATATCGGCACTTCTGTGTAGTGATGTCTCCATAAAAAGAACACGTACAGAAATACACAGTGACCTTGTGCCTATACTACTCTTCAGAAAATCAGAAGTGCCTATTTTAACCACACAAAATACAAAGCTCTTGACATACATTACAAAATCACACAGTGTGCTCGTATACCGCCTGAGTCCAGTCTGACAGACTCCACTGTGTATCTGTGTGAGTCCAGTTTTTCTTACTCTGCAATCATTGATCAGATGCTTTCCCACATACTGCTGCTGCATCACAACAGAGAAAGAATTCCAGCATCAGCCATCATCCGTCACCACTGGCTTTCTCAAGTCTGACCACTCCCAATTAGGTTTAGGAAAAATGCTGCTGCTGTGCATTGAGGCTGTGTTCCAGTTACCAATTAAAATATAACTTACAGCGACTCCACATCATTTAGCCATCTTACATAATAAATCATAATTAGGAATCAGCTCCACACTTTAACGGTAAACCGTCATCTCTGTTTATCAGATTTAAATATTTAGAGATTATTTCCAGGAAAAATAAAATCCACTAATGCCTTAAAAATGGCTTAGATAACCCTACACCTTCATTCAGTATGCGCAGACTAGTGAATATGCAGTACGTTCCCACTTCTATCTGCACTTAACATTAGCCTGCAGCTTGAAAGCCTTGCTCTGCAAACTGATGGGATTGGTTCCTGAGCTTTATGATGTAAGAAACCCTGGATGCCTGAATCCACCTGACTGCTTTTGAAACACTGTAGTTTTAAATCTAAAATAGCTCAGCCATGGCATGTACTGCTTATTTTGAGCATTATACATATTCTAACCTATATATTTGTTTATGTTTAATTATTTAGATAAATATTTACATTTTCACATTCAAGGACGCCTGTAGTGTCTAGATGTAAATGACATGCTGAAATGATGTGTGATAATATATACAGAAAAAATGACATTTTAATCACTGAAATTTCATTTCAGAGAAGAATACATTTGTAATAAAACTGATTTAAATAATAATAATAATACAAAAACAGATTAATTACTTTGGATGTTATTTGAAAAGGCTGTACCTATTTGAACAGAGGTTTCAAGTTTAAATGAACACTCTCACACTTTAAGTGTGTTTATATTGATGTCCGTATAACTAATAAATGCTTACTGACTAGAAATCATGATATGATCTCAAATCTTTAATTTCCATGCACTGAAAGCTTTTATCCTGTTTATCTTGTGTTTATCTCTAATATATAAAAATATATTAACAATGCCAATGCTAAGCAATGGTGTAGACCTGGAAGCCATATTATTGAAGTAACAGCATAATCATGACTTAACACTGCTATAAGCTCTCCAGCACACCGTGTCAGCAACGAGCAATATGCAAGCAATGTATTTGTGCCCTCTTGTGGTTATGAATGAAAACATACAATTTCTCCCAAGCTGAAATGGAATAAAAAAGAAACTAAAATGGAATATAAAATGTAAAATATATTTTTACCCTATTCTTGCTCTGGAAGAAATACCTCTACCTCTGCCTCAGATTACCTACAGCAAACTGCTGATTACCAGACATGTTCCCTCTGATGGCCTGCTAAATACCCACTGACTAAAAAAAAGACCTACAATAGAAGGCAAATGGGAATTGTTTCAGAAAACACTCATTGTTTTCCAGTTTTCTGTTCTTTTATTAATTATCTAGCATCCATTTTTTTTGCCTTTGATGATCAGTGATACACTGGAAATGCAGTAAATTGAGGCGGTTTTAAAACCGGAATATTCCTTCATAGTGTCCAGTAAAGAATTGTTTACAAATGGCTAAACCTCAAACATTTTATTCTTCAGTTTTGGGAGCATGAACCATTTTTTTCAGACCTACATAATGCATTACTTGGAGACTAATGCGCTCTTGTCAGTCAATAAGCTTGGTTTATGTGCCTCAATAACTGATCTATGACCTGAATATGCCCAGAAGCCTGCCAGCCATAGTCACAAGTTCCAAAGTGTCCACAACCACAGACTGGATTAAATGACTCATTAAGAAAAGAATGCTGAGGTGGATGGGGGGCCATTTTCATAAAACATGGCTGAGTAAAAGCACTATTTGTACTTTAATAAGATCTGTCTGATCTCAGGCAAGCACATTCAGCAAACTGTCAGTGTTGGGCGACTGGTCTACAATAAGCGTAATTCAATTAATTAATTACAGCATTTGACAGACACAGCATTCCAGAGTGACTTGAAATTCTAAGCATATTACAGAGGTAGTCTAATGCAGAGCTGAGAATCTTGAACGAGGACTTTTCTTGGGGTACACTCTAATATATTTCCACTGAAGTTGGAAATCAAACCCCAGCCTGCTGTATGGAATGAACTGATGTTATACACAACTCTACCAATCACACTCATGTTCACTAGGTTGTTGGAATCTTAGTTAAACTCATGGATCATTTCAGAAGACTGTCAGGCAAAAGTATCTGTTTCACTTTATTGGGAATTTGTCACAGTAATTCGTAATTGCACTCTCAGCGAAGATCCTATTGGACATCAGAACACCCTAAGACCCGTTACTCAAGTGTTTAATACATTTAAAACATAAAATTAAATCTTTCAGTGTAAAGATTCACAAAAAACAAACGTTGTTGAAATAAGAATTGTAGAATATATCTGTTTTTGGAATCCATCCCTTGCAATTACAGCATTGAAAAAATGCCCATCCTCACATGTGCATACCAAAAATGAATACACATGAATTGCAAATAAAAAAATTGCTGAAAGAAGAAAGCTTTTAAAGCATTTAAAATACCAACTTACAGTGGCAATATTTACATCATTTATGAGGTAGAACAGTAGATATTTTAAATATTACAAATCATGAAATGTTTAATTTGGACAGGGTTATTGAATCTTGTGGTTACCAATCATTACATTTAATTTTTTTAAGGAAAAAATTAAATGAATGATCTTGTTTTAGCAATATTTTAAAAATACAAAAATTGCACAGACTAACACTAACATTTGAATTAATAATAATGTTCAATTCAATTAACTTTTTTTTAACTTTAAAAATAATAATAATAAAAAATAAAGAGGTACAGTACATTACAAAATTAATTACTGTAGCACAGATGATAAATAAACGATGTATGTGTAATATAAAAGGTGCTGGCTAACACACTGATAAGGAAATGTGCTGTGTTCTACTGTGCTAATTTCATTACAATCAGGGTGAAGGAATCAGGATAAAGTGACACCTTAATCTCTTTGTCTGATACAGTTACAGCAATACCGTATTAGTATTCACACGATTCAGTCTGATAGACTGGAGTTGGATATGCTCTAGGGGCTTGGTATTGGCTACACCAAGCCTGATTCTGATGTAAACAATATTATTCATAACTTGCATTAGATTGTGAGCATAAATTTGACAGGTGTCTAAGTGTTTAAGTGTTTTCTATAAGTGTTTTTAAATTATGTTTTGTTTTAGTTCAATGATTAAGAAAATATATCATGGTCAATCACATTATATTGTATGGTTAATTGTAACCATTTGCAAATAGCCATTTTTTCCATCACATGGAACCCTGATGAAAGCCTTTAAAAAGCTGTGCATTTTGTTATAGGTATAAGTGTAGGAAACAACATCTTCAGAATTAATTAATTCAGTATCATTATTTTCATCTGACCACAATATTCACAAAATCTCAATGTGTAAATCATGTGATTTCCATATGGAGAGCACAGCTTCTAATGTTCATCAACAACATCCAGTGAACTTAGCTTGGCTTATTTCTTCTATGAGCACTGTCCAGCATAGTCAGCTGAGGTACGTAAACCATTACAACTAATACCATTTAAGAGCTGTATTTGAAAGAGAGGGCTACAGTCTTGTAGTCTATTGGACCAGTTTTAGTATGTGAGAAGCTGGGCATAAGCCAAGGTTACCATAGAAAGCTTAAATAAAGAAAATGTGTAAATTATGGCATTAATAAAATGTGTTATTAAATTTGTTATTAAATAACAATCATTTGTTGTTAAAACACAATATTTGACAGCCTTAATACTTACAATCATATACTTATCTATATGTTCCAGTTTACAAAGCATAATCTGTGTAAATCAAGAGGTGAAGGAAATGATGAAGGGATTGTAATGCACTGCAAGTATATAAAGGCACTGTGGCCAGCTCACCTGAACTGAGCTAATCTAAAGATCATATCTCTATACAAGGCTGTTCGGAATTCACAGGGGATAAACCAGTATTGCCAGCCTTCATTTCCACTCTTCAACTCACAGATTCACAGACATGCAGCACCTTGTGGTTGAAGTCTTCTGGCTGGTCAGCATATACATAGTGTCCTGCTCCTCTTATAGCCTGGAGATTGGACAGATATACAGATTAAGAGTAGCTCAGGGGGAATAACATATTTTCAGGTTATAGGTACCTGCATATTCAGGTTTTGTTTCTGTAAATCACTCTATTGATTTTTGCTCATATTGTCTAGTTTATAGTTTCCTTGTAACCTCGTTTTAGAATCCTATTTTAGAAATACGGAAACAACGGAAGTGGCCAATTGACTGTTCGCATTTGGTTTCAAAAGCTAGCTGAGAAATCTATAAGTACTGCTGTTAATAGAATTTAGAGTTAAATTTCATTTGAGTTATGCTTCTCTACAAAATAAACTTTGAAGGCATATACATATTAATCTTTTCCCCCACTACTATCAATACGATTTCATTGATTCTAGCATGGTGAATGTAACTGACTATAATGGGGATCATACAAATTTCCATAAGAAAAATTCATTCATTCATTCATTCTTTTGTAAACGCTTATCGAGTTCAGGGTTGTTCAGGGTCACACCTATGACCTCTAGTTTTTGAGTAGCCAAAAACCTACCAATGTGTGTATTTGTGACCACATGAGGAAACTGGAGCACCCGGAAAAAACAGGCAGAACCCACCAAACTCCTGACAGGAAATATGATAAAACTAAAAGCAACAGTAAGAATTACCAACTAACTAAATACTTCTCAGCTAGAAATCCTGATGAATAAACGGTTGCCAAACAATCCTTTCCTTGGTTATTACCAAATAATAACCAAATTTTGTTTCAGGACAACTGCTCTAAACAAACTGTTATTTGAATAGTGCGAGCAATGTATGAGGAGCACAGAACGAAGAACTCACTATGATCTCCACATGGGAGTTTGGCCTCATTTCCTTGATTGAATTGCCAGAGTGGCCGTCTATGCTGGAGCGCGACCCATAGATCACGGTAATGGGGATGTCACTGTGAATCAGGCCAATGCGCTTCAACATGGGCCTTTTGGCCCAGCCATATGGAATGGTCATGTTTTTGAAGGCTGTTTCACCACTAAAAGATAAAAAACACAATTAGTATGAGCTCATGAGTGTAAGTATGTCAGATGTAGTATTAGTAAGAGAAATAAAAAAACAAAAATATTGAGACTATGGTAGTAAGATATTTGAAAAATAAATAAATAAACAAGCAGTAAAATATAAATATAAGAAACATAAAAATATGAATGTACCTTGGGCTTTGGACATTAAGGTGGTAGATGTATTCAGTGACTGTGTTGTCACTAAAGATGGAAGTAAATTTCTTCTTAAAATCCGGCCTTAAAGTCTGCACCAGAAGAGGCCCTATATTAACACAAAATGGCAGACCATAAATTAGTTCAACCTTACAGAAACACTTCAAACAACAGGTGAAAGAATGAGGCAGGAGTTTTTTAGCTTCAGTCATTAATAAATTTGGGATGAAACCATCAGTGACAATCAGAAATAATGTTTCTGGTACTTTTACATTCATTTTTGTGTCATATGCTGAGTCTTACATTTTTTTTGAGTAAACTCTGCACAGAAAAAGAGCAGCATGGCAAATTATGACATGTTAAAAGTTAGACAATTGAGATCTCAATTTAGAGGTTTAGTTTTTCTCACTCTGCGATAAGAACGTTGCTGCTGATGCAGAATTTTGACCTTGAGATAAGATTATAGCAGTCAATGAAGAATCTTCACTTGAAGAGCATTAGCCCAAGTCTATACTTCATCTAGCTCTGAGATAAGAGTCTTAAAGGTATACTACCAAGTGGGCCTGCCAGTCGAAGCCCAGCCAAGGGGTTGAAGGGGCTGAGCATGGCCCCAAGGGCTTTGATCCACACAGGAATTGGTCGATCCTGGTCCCCTGGCTCCGGCCTCTCTGGAAAACCCCACGGCTCCACCAAGATCATGTGCTTCACTCTAAATAAAGTACAAGACAGATTTGAAAAAAGAACCCAAAAAATCTTCAACAGTGTAAAACTGAAAAAGCATGAATTTTCACAAAATAAAATAGGGTAGCAAACACACCATCATAAAATAGCACAATGAATGTTATGTACTTTATTTGCAAATATATGCAAATATCTAGTTCAATTCCTCTGATGCAGAACATTCTCCTAAAATGTTTTAAGTATCTTTTTTTATATCATCAAACCTGTATTAGTGAACCCTTAAGGCAAACCAGATAAAATCAGAAAAGAAGGAAGAAGAGAGTAATATTAAAAAAAAAAAAAAAAAAAAAAAAAAAAAACAGGTGAAAAAGCAACAGCATAGAGAAAAGCAGACTGGGCCAGATCTGCCATGCTTACGTACATGTGACCAGTCACTGAGGTGAGATATTCTGATATACGAGTGTGCAATATCCTCTAGGAGATGTTTATCAAAAAAGCCAGAGGAAAGGAAAAATAAAAACAAAGATGAATCTGAAGAGGAAAAGAATCCTTCAAGGACAAACAGTTTTAACGAACCATTCCTGCTTCAAGATTAAAATCTTCATGCCATATTTGTACATGAAGCTTTCCGGCAGGGACAAAAGGCAGACAACAGAAGGGCAGCACACATTCAGCAGAACGGTCAGGGTTATTTTAAGGTAGATTAAAGAATTTAAAATATCTTCTAAAATCACTATAGAATATACAGGGGTTGGACAGTGAAACTGAAACACATGGTTTTAGACCACAATAATGTATTAGTATGGTGTAGGGCCTCCTTTTGCGGCCAGTACAGCGTCAATTCGTCTTGGGAATGACATATACAAGTCCTGCACAGTGGTCAGAGGGATTAAGCCATTCTTCTTGCAGGATAGTGGCCAGGTCACTACATGATGCTGGTGGAGGAAAACGTTTCCTGACTCACTCCTCCAAAACACCCCTAAGTGGTTCAATAATATTTAGATCTGGTGACTGTGCAGGCCATGGGAGATGTTCAACTTCACTTTAATGTCCATCAAACCAATCTTTCACCAGTCTTGCTGTGTGTATTGGTGCATTGTCATCCTGATACATGGCACCGCCTTCAGGATACAATGTTGAACATGGTGCACATGGTCTTACTGGTGCAATTTACAATTAATGAAGATTGGGCACCAGGCTGGTCCAATTTAGCCATGAAACTTCCCACACTAAAATGACAGGTGTTTCAGGTTCATTGTCTAACCCCTGTATATATTACTGAATATGTCAATGTATGATGTAGTTCAGTGATGACTGAATTTCTATACACAGCCAGATTTATTAGTATGAATAAAAGTGTTATTGTCAATGGCAATCCTGTATATTAAGTTGATAGTGATACAACCATTCTGTGATCATTTTATGCAACGTTTGGAAACATAACAACCATTGCGTAACAGATTTAATGTAAGGAAAATATGAGAAAAAGTGATATACGACATCATCTAGAATCTAATACAATGAAACTGAATCTTTAGAATGGTTTAATTTCTTACCTGGAAGGGTATTTAAGTGAGTATGCTGCTGCCAGGTATCCTCCCAGGTTGTGGCCAAGCATGATCATGGTTTCCAAGCCAAGTTTTTTCCTCCATTCCTCTATGGATTCCACAAACTGCAGCTCTGCCTCCTGAGCATTTGTACTGAAAAGGGGCCTGCTGCTCTGACCAAAGCCCAACAGATCAAACGCATATACAGGTCGCTGCTGGGATAGTGTGTCCAGGTTCAAGGCCCAGAGCCCAACTCCGCAGCCGAAGCCATGCAACAGCACTAGAGGCGTCTTATCGTCCTCACTGCCACTGAAGACCAACGTCCACAGCTTGTTGTCATTAGATATGTGAACAAACTGCTTTGAGAACTTGCTTTTGAGAGCTAATGAGTGTCACAGTCAGAGAAAGGAAATTATACATTGTTTTGGAAATGTAAGCCTACAACTGAGAAAAAAAGTAGTGGTTTATGTTTAGACTATTTTGATTAGCTAGTGGCTTTTGATTAGCTTCAGTGCTTCTAAATAAAGGAACCACATGTGCAGTTAGACAAGTGTAAGACTATCACATCCAGAGTGTAATGACAGCATATTGTCACTGTCCAATTAAAAACATGCATCTCCATTTTTGTGGATTTTTTGTTTACAACATCATTTGAAAGCAGCAGAAACTATTGCTTAGAATAAAATTCGTTACATTGCCCTCCACTGAAACTTAAGGTGTGTTTCCTTGTTTTGTAAAGTTACTATTTTGGAGATACATGTTTTTTATTGGACATAATAAAATTCCAATGGCAGTGTCAAGTGACTGGCTCACACACAAATCACTGATCTTCTATCTATCATTACAATTATCTATCATCTATCTATCATTATCTAACATTACAATACTGACTTAAAACACCAAATACATTTAGTATTGTTCTCAGTGAGTAACAAGTAATGACATTTTTAGTGGACTGCTAGAAAAAAAAGTTTGTCAATTTCCTTATTTATATGTAATTCACCTACTAAAAATATAGCACCTAAATCTGCTCAGTGTATGAAAACACCAGTTTGTGATCATCTGGGTTATTATTCGGACATAATACTAAGCATACTTAGTACTCACTCTGAAGCATCCTCTCCTCAACCTCCTTCAATTTGCACTGAGATGTGGGGCACCAAGATGGTAGCCAGCTTGTGAGCCACCAGGACCTGCAAGATTTTACAATATAAGCTTTTTTTATATTACTTTTATTTAATATTATTTTTTTAAATAAAAGTATGAATGTAGCTTTTAGCAAATGTTAAAATAATAAAACAGATTCACACCGGTTACAAAGTATTAAAAATATTGAAAATACTTTGCAAACATCTAGATTTCTGCATGAATAAATTCCATTGTGATCTGATCTTCATCAAATTATTCACAAATAATGGCAGACAACTCAAAGAAAGTTTACTGATCAGACAGCAATTAATGTTATTGATGGAAAAATGTGTAGGCACACCCTTAGGCTTGCATTTTGGTGGAAATTAATTAATTGACATAAGCATTTTCTGTAGCTGAGGAAATTCAATATGTGTATCATTTCTTTATATATTATTATGACTTCTTAGATGAAGAACAGATCCAATTTTGGAGCCATACAAGCAAATAATAATAATAATAAAAAAGAAATACAGAAAAGATTCTGAAACTACTGATTCTGAGATTCTGTCACAACTACTACACCTTGTACAATCTTTCAAAGATAGACACCAAAATAACAATGACTATGAGGTCTTGTGAAGTAAACATCAATGACATTAGACAAAAACCTACACTAACATCAGGCCAAGCTCATGGATCACAGTCAGAGGAGGATGAAATCTATCAGCACAGTTGACAGCCTGTAGAGGTGTTAGTGTTAAAGGGCTGAGCCACTGAGAAGCACTGACAGGAATGAACAGAAAGAGCATGCTCTAAATCCACCAAGCAGCAGGTTTGATATGCAAAGGTGATGCAAAACATATGTTAGCATTTCACCAGTGGAACAAACAATTTACCTTATGGCTGTGTCCAGGAATTTGAAAAAACTGTAGAGGAGACTATGAATACGAAGAGACACCAGAACACGGTGTGCCAGTCTGAAGTCAAGAGAATGTGAGGATTTTAGCTGACTGTGCTGATTTAATTGAAATTTGTTTACATTCATTTAATTTAATCTGATCAGTAGTTATTGGGATATTTACTCATTTTCTAATAAAGAGCCTGACCAATAGAGCAGCAAAATTATAATCGGGTGGAAAATAGGTAAATAAGTGATTAAATATTGTTACCATGGGTAGGAAATATGACCCTAAAATAATATCACCATATTTCAGGCTATTAATGATACTGTAATGATATTCTTGGCAAGATAACAAAACACTAATAATTTCAAGAACACACTACTGCAACAAAATAAATGTTATATTAATAGTAATTATATTTAATTATTAATATAATTTAATGTAATATATAAAATATGGTTTTGTATAAATGTCACATTTACAAACATTCAGAAGAAACAACAATAATCTGTAAATGTTTGTTTTGTACACAACCATAACTTACCAAGATTATGATTTTGTATAAAATAAATAATGCAGCATGTCAATCTACCACAAAACTAAAGTGCAGAAAACTGGGCGTGAGCATAAGCAAACATAAACAATTATATAAAAATACCATTAAAGCTCCACAGTAAATAACAACACAAACACAGAATAGTTGCTATACTGAGACAATGTGGTCTGTCTGCTTGGGTTAGAGATCACGTTGTCTGTTGATCTCTTGAAGACCTTTCGCATTTTTTTTAACAACATGTATTAAGAAATTCATTTATTAATTTAATAGACAAATTTAAAAGCATATATATTTTATCTTTCATTCTGAATCATTTTTGCCTTCCTGCTTCCATTTTCAACTGAGAATAATTTGTACAAACTACCCTTTCACTGAGTTTTAATTTACTTTCATACATTTCTGAATAACTATACATTTATGATGTAAGCAAAGTCATTCAGAGTGGTTTAACATGAATAATTCCAGAGACACTCACATTTAGATGACTGGTCACACATCAGTAATGATATCAACAACATGTCTTAAGTATTTTAAGTTCTCAAAAGCTTACTCACAAAATGTTATTACAGAAAATGGTCCAGACTGTGTTTGATGCCCAAAACACTTTTTGAAAATATTGTTGTAATAAGGCTTTTTTAACATTATTTTATTATTATTATTTTTAACATATTAATATCTGAGGTACAATGTGTTAAAAAGAAACATAGACACCAAAATAACTTTTCTAATTTGAACAATAAAAACTTTACAGAAGTAACTAAGAAGACATATAGATTCTGCTAATCATGGATAGTAAAAAATAACCTATGTTTGTTTTTTTTATAGATATTAAGAGAGTTATTGCTCAAAGCAGGAATTTGAGTTTAGTTTCCGTACAACTTCAGAACAAATATCTGACTGACTTTGTTTACATTGCAAAGACTGCAATAAAATGAAACGTATGTACAGTTTTAAATCAATTTAGTTTTTCACCAGTTAATAAACACATACAAACTGTCAGATAGTACACGGCTACTGGATTGAACTGGGCAAGGTGATAGAATAGGTTTGGTAGAGTTGGTGAATAAATATCCCTAATATTGGTGAAATGTGACTTGTTTTCTTTTCTGTTTCCATCACTGACTGTGTGTTGAACCAATAACAAACAGAAACACATCACACTGAAGGCTCTGTCTACAACAACATGCACTAGACTGCGGTCAGCCACATTATCCTTAGTTTAGACGTTTCGTCGCTGTGTTTTCATGGTGGATTTGGTACAGTAGTTTATCTCTCTGTCTCTTTTTCTCTTACCCCAGATCCGACGAGACTTCTCGTTCCGCCATGTTACCGGCCGCGCGTCACGTGTGACGTCACGGCGAACTTTGGTCCATGCGCGAGTTGACACCAAAGTCAATCAAGCCAAAATAAATGTTCTTTTCAATTGTAGAAAGTCAGTATACTGATACATACCATGTCATCATATACCACGGAAACAACATGCTTAGATTAAACCCACTCACTCTTATTATCTAAGTGTTATTAACAGTGTGGGTTTTAATGCTCCACCGACCTGTGGTAAGGGGAACAGTCCCGCGAACACACAACTTCCACGCAACGTTGTATTTCAGGTGTGGTTATGTTGGTGGCCACGTTACTTAACAGGCACTCCTTTACCATGTTGTTAATTTGTTACACTAAGGTTGGTGGCAATAAAACCCTGCATCTACTTTCTATCAACGTATTGATAAAGGTTGCAGTTATGAATTATGTGGGTTGGTGCCGACATAACCAATGAAGTACGTTATGACAACTGCGCGAATTAGATTTTTTTTAGATATTTGTCAGTTGCTGCGTTGATGTCTCAGGTGAGTGATTTATAAATTATGACCATAAAATATAATTGTTAAGTACATTTTCGAATGTATATGTTGTATACTGTATACATACTACCATAGTCCCCATTTACAGACAATTGATGTTAGCTAGTTATTAGCTAATGTTACTGAACAGAACGTATAACTTCTGATCATTTTAAAGGGCATTCGAGGCCCACACCTCTTCCAATACTCGCCTGCCTTTTTCATTGGTCCTAACCTTATTTTGACGTTTTAAACGAGTATTAGTGTGGCAAAAGGGTGATGGGAGTCGACTCTTCTGACTCCAAAACTCCTGTGACTACAATAGACAATATCCTTTTTTTGTCACTGTGGATGATATGGAAGGTTTATATAAGAATGAAATTAAGCTGAAAGATGAAGAAGAAGAAAGAAAAATGGTGACAAGCTTGATTAATTCAATGACAAAAAATTAATTGATAATTACATATTCTAATTAAATGCAGCATAGACAACTACACAGTTAAAACTGATGGTTCAATAAGGGTTCTTTATTAAGGGAAATGGTTCTGTATAGAACCCTGAACACTCGAAGAACCTTTTGCATGATTAAATGGTTCTTTGCATCATGAAGGGGTTCTTCAGATTGATGGAGAACATGCAAATAGATGGTTCTTTTCAGAAAAGTAATCTTCTATTGTTATGATGTCAAGCTTGTAACAATAGAAGAACCATTTTTGGTGCCATACAGAACACTTCTCTTAATGGTACTAAACAGAAACCATTTATAGCACATTTTCAATCAATCTGAAAAACCCCTTCATGATGCAAAGAACCCTTTAATATTTAATATGTAAAAGGTTTTTTGATTGATCAATGTTCTATATAAAACCATTTTCATTACTAAATAACCATTTCAAACTTACCTCTAACACACATTATCAATCCTCTCATACACACCATCTTACCCTCTCATGCTCACCATCAAACTCTGACACACCCCTTTTATATTGAACCCTTTCACACTCACCATCAAACCCTTTCACACTCACCATCAAACCCTTTCACACTCACCATCAAATTCTCTCACACTCACCATTAAACTCTTTCTCACTCACACCATCAAATCCTCTCATACGCACCATCAATCCTTTCACACACAACATTCGATAATATGTGTGAAAGGTAATTTTGAAATTTGGCCTAAACGGCCTGTCATAAATAACCCTTGAAGAACCATTGTTTTTAAGTTGAAATATTTCCAATAAATAGGAAAATTAAAACTGTAAACTATACAATTCTCTTCATAGGTCAAGTATCTTGCCACCTTAGGGTGGCATTCCCTTGGAGATTCTTTAAGATGTTCAGGGTGGGCCATTTATATGGATACACTTTAATAAAACGGGAATGGTTGGTGATATTAACTTCCTGTTTGTGGCACATTAGTATATGGAAGGGGGGAAACTTTTCAAGATGGGTGTTGACCATGGTGGCCATTTTGAAGTCAGTGATTTTGGATCCAACTTTTGTTTTTTCAGTGGGAAGAGGGTCATGTGACACATCAACCGTATTGGAAATTTCACAAGAAAAACAATGGTGTGCTTTGTTTTAACATAACTTTATTCTTTCAAGAGATCTTTACAAGTTTCTGACCACTTATAAAATGTGTTCAAACTGCTGCCCATTGTGTTGGATTGTCAATGTAACCCTCTTCTCCCACTCTTCACACACTGATAGCAACACCGCAGGAGAAATGCTAGCACAGGCTTCCTGTTCTATATCTGTTCTGAAGCAGATGTTGTGTACTCTGTAAAAAACAGAATGTTGTGCCTATACTTGAAGCACAAATGGCTTCACCGTCAGTTTCGAATCCCTTTCTTCTCCATAACAATGAGAAATAGCCTCAGAGATGGCTGCAGAATAGTCCCCTCTTGCCATGTGTACAATTGTTTCAGAGTGTGGATCTAAAGCCATTTTTCTAACTAACTGCTCTGAAAACAGTAAACGTATTAAAGCAAACAACAACAACAAAAAAATAACATTAAAGTGAGCACCTTGTATTTACATGCATTGAGTTGCCTTGATGACGGTATTAAACTTAGGTTTGAGAAAAATGAAAAGACGGACTGTTTTCCTTTTTCTTACTCTTTGCGAATATTTGAGTTTTGATTTCTAAGAAAAAAGATATATTCTTGTTTTTTACATTATATGGATTTGGAGTATGAAATGAAAATCAAATAACCATCCATTTAAAATTTTTAATAGCTGTTTTTAAAATGAAAAAATAGAATGACCAAAAAGTACATGGACCCTCCATGTATGTAACAGCTAAACGATTTCCATTTATAATCGGAAAACAAAAATGAGAAATTGGTTTGTATTCATTTTATTTCTATTAAAGGCAACAAGTTAAACAAAAAATGACTGCAGACTGCGCAAATACTAGTGACTGAGTGGTAAGACTCAGTAAAATTTTCATTTCTAATAGGTACTTCATAAATCCAACAGACATCAATTCAGAGTTTACCATACTGTGTACCTATGAAATATAAAGTGATATTACTGTATAGTTTTTGAGTAAATGGCATCCGAAATCTCACATTTTTTAAAAGGTTTTTAATGATCGTTCAATATCCATGCTCCATAAAATTGTAATTTCTAATATGCAGTCCATACAAACATCAGATCTCAGCTCAATATTTATCGCACTATGTTCTTATGAAATATATATTTATTATAACTTTGTATGTGGTTGGTCAGGAGGGATTTTAGCATGTTTGGCACTTTCCATACAGAGTGATATTTTCTAGTTAGGGCATATTTGTTATGAAGGTAAAAGTTAAAAATCATATATCCTTTATTATTTATATTATTATTAGGCTATAGACATTACCACACATTACACACACACATACAATAATTAATTTCCAACTGTCTACATTTTCTGTTTTATGTGTGGGAAAGCTTACACCACATCAGAGTAATTCTGAAAAGCTAAATAGAAAAGATTGTATATCATCTCTACTTAAAAATGCCTAAATTATTTAGTGCTCTTAGATCTTCTGTAAGGTTATTATAATGTTTAGGAATAATAGAGAACACAGCTCCTCTGCATTCAAACTTGTGACCAAACTACTTGCTTTGTGCAAGAAGCGACATCTAGTCATTATAATGTGTCAATAACAGCTTCCCATTGCAAAGTCTCAGCAGTCATTTGACAGCTAAAACATACTTTTAGGAGGCAAAAACACTGCACAGCTTGCATGAGGTCCTTTCACCAGTCAGATGTCAGTCACTTTTACTGTTAACTTTTCACACTTCCAGTCCCAGATACTCAAGTCCTCACCTAGGACTGATTCTGGAACTGGATGGGCAAGAAGCTCATAGCTGGATCTCACTTCTAGATGTCACTAAATCTTACACAGTGCTCTTTATATGGCAATTCTAGCACAATTATAGGGATACAAGCAATGTTTATCACTTGTGATTTGTCTCTTTTTTTTCCCCCACAGCCTTTGGCGAACCCAGACCCAGTGGAATCTGAAATGTAGCCAATGATTTCATTAGTTCATATATATGATATCTGTAGTAGTTGAACCTAGTTATTTATGTTACTTTTGTTACTCCAGAGTTTATAAGGCTCACATCCTATAATTTCTTTATTCTACATGAACATTTTTCAACCTCACTCTTCCTTAGAATTCAACAGACTGTTTTTGATGTATAAATAAATGAACTTTGTTCTGACTGACTCTTGTTTATTGTGCTCTGTATTTAAAATGCAGTTTGTTCTTAACTTCAATGAGAGTGGATGGAGCTTAACTTTTGTAAAGAGTATGTGTGTGTGTGTGGGTGTGTGGGTGTGTTGGTGTGTGTTTATGTGTATAAACGTGCATCCTCTTTTTGTAAAATTATTTTTGATTAAACTGCATTCTGAATTTGATTGTGATTGTCTGATATTTATTATGTTTGTGTAATGCTTGTAGTTATGTTTTGCATCATTCTAATTTTGGAAACAAAATTATGCCAAAAGTACATTATCATATAATTATGCTGAAATATGAAAACAAAATGGATGACAGAGATTAAACTATGATATCTAGTTTTTTAAGTGTCTCTGTTCTGACCACAGTAATGTCTATATTTTGTAACAGACTAAAAATTATTGATGATGTGGATCAGGAAAAATGCACGGACACAATGTTACTATGAGAAATATAGAACAGTATTTGCATAATGTTGTGATGTAACTTTATGTCTACTTTGTGACTATAAATGAGTAATGAAATTTTAGGTTTTCAGAATGTTGCAGAATACATGAAAGGGGCCTTCTTGAATGTTGTAAGTCTGTTGCTTAACGGTAGTGTAATGTTGCACAAAAACGTTGTGACAACCCTATAAAGTGTTTCATTTTGACTTTCTGAAAATATTTACACAACGTTCCAAATGACTAATGTAGTGTTTTTTTACCACATTGTGAATACATATTCATATTCAGTTAGTTGTGTTTGCTGGGTTTAAATGTAAACAGTTTAAATTCTGATCGCATCAGTGAAGGTGCCAAGAGTGTGGCAGGGATAATGCGGGTGTTGTGAAGGCACATATCTTAACTGCACACTAATACTACATAGTTTTTGAGCATTTAGTTAAGTGTCGAAATTGAGTCTACTAAAAAAATCAACAGTGCGTAGTTAGTCGATATTTAATTATGATAAAAATGACCATTATTGTCCCACAATCCAAAAGGAAACAGAAAGGGGTGAGCTTAATTCTCACATCTGGGAAATGGAGAATTCTCACATATGGAAAATACAAAAGTTTGTATTCAGTAACATCTGTCTGGTTACATTACACCATAAGCTAGAGCGTATCCATTTATTTAAATTAATAATAAAATACAACAGTGTCACTGTCACATAGCTCCAGGGTCCTGGGGTTGTGGGTTCAAGTCCTCACGTTGGTAGGTGGACTGGCCATACAAAGCAGTCCATTGGGCTGAGTGTGTGAGGGAATGCTGCCTTGTGTGTCTCGTGTGTGTGACGTGGAGGAACTGAAGTCTCAGTAACATTACAGCTGCAGCGCCCCTATAGACACAGACAGACAAACACAAACACACACAAACAAACACAAGGTTAGGGAAATAAACAGTGTCCTTTATACCCGTAGTGTTCAATGTCAGTTTGAGGGGCGGTGGGTGGGACACTAATCGCCCCGAAGTGCAGTGCTGCATCCGGACCACACTGTAAGTAGCCAAGCTAGCCGGCTATGCTAGCTAGCATGTTGCATATACTTAACATAGCTATTTTTCCTCTTTATATTACCTGTGTTTAAATGTACATAACCTTTGTGTGCAGAGTTATGCTGTTAACTATATGTCTTACAGGGCGTTAGTAAATCTCGGTCTTCTCTGTTTGTATGATATTCTTGTTTTGCCCCGCCCTGTCAAACTAACACCTCCAGCTCATGTAAACACTTTTCACTCGGAAAATTATTTTAGGGAAACCAAACAAAGCACACCTTCTTAAAATTGTACGCCATATGTCATGTCTTATAGCTATATGTTGCAGTGTTTTGTGTCTTCCAGTGCTACTAGGTTATTGACTATGCTAAATTGCTCCTAACTTTATCAGTGTTCCCATAATTTGATCATTGCAATGTATACAGAGTTTAATGTTGGGTTTGAAGTCGTAACACTGTTCACACCTTTTCACACAATGCTTCTAAACAGGTTCACACGATATTTTAAAAATAATTTTGTAATATTTCTCGTTTATTTGTTTAAGAACTGTAAAGGGAAATTAAACCCAATATATATTTCAGGTCATGTAAACACACATGAGCACTTGTTTTTATTTGAATCCTCCCAGTTTTAAGAATTTAACTTTATTTTTCTCCACAAATTATTGTTTTGCAAAACAAACTACAATGAGTGATACAATGACACACACACATATATACACACACACCAATATTCACAAATCATCCATTTTATTAGCACTGCTTGCCATATATATTCCCTTTGTAGTTCAGCTGTTACAGACCGTGTATTTTGACCATCTATCAGCACATGACTTGGTTGCCAGGTGCAGCTTTCAGATTTTAGGGGCTGTTTCTTCCACAACAGTATGGTAAAATGCAAACATAGGGAATGCTTTTGAGAAAGAAATGTGAACTTGAGTTCATACATTAATTAGTGTGTTAAGTGTCCCCTTAAATGTCCCTTAATAAAAACTATAAAAATAACTGAATATGCTATTTGTTTATTTGAAAATGCCTGGAGTTGTGGGTTCGAGCCGTGTTCACATGGGTTTCCTCTGGGTGGTCTGTTGGTAGGTGGATTGGTGACTCTAAAGTGTCCATAGTTGTGAATGTGTGAGTGAACTCTGCAAAGTACTGCCGCCCCGTCCATGGTGTGTTCTTGTCTTGTGCCCAGTGATTCCAGGCAGGGAATGTTTGGAATTGGCAACAATAAAATAACACAACAAGTATTTACAAATGTAAAAATCTATAAATGACTGAATATAAAATATTGCTGTTTGAAATACTGAAAAATAAATAGAATTCAGGTTATTAAGTTATTTTTAGACACTGGGTGTTTCAAGTGGATTGCTTTTACACAGCTATTAGCTTCTACTCCAACTGCCTTACACATGTCATGTTAATCTAGAGGTAATTTCACAGACATGAAGAAACAGGCCTTCAGTTAAACCCTGTAATGTGTTTAAGTAATTACTTAAACTTTAATTAACTTGGGTGCACTGCAGGATATTTGCATGAGTCCAAAGTATGTGTTTAAGTCCAGTGGTGTATAGGTTCAGAAATATTCTTCTCTTTGAATATATTTCCGGTAGTATAGACTTCTGTTATGCACTCACATCTAAAAAAAGAATACTCACCTAGTGTTTCTTGTTTGTGCTTGTTTTATTTATGAGTTTTTCACCGTTTGTCCCTCTCGTCTGTATCTTGCATAGGGATCAGGGAAAATGCAAAGCGGCTTGTCAGTCTCTGACATTGATGGCTCTTCGTTTGCCCCCCTGGTGGTGCTGGAGCTGGCCGAGAACACTGAAGCAGACGCCATCACTTGGTTACTAAACAGAATAAAAGACAAGCAGCAAAATGGAGGTAAAGTCCCTTCTATGTTGTGATGGGTCTGGAAGCTTGACAGAGCATTTTGTGAAATGTGCTTTTTTTTTTTTTTTTTTTTTTTAAATTATTCCATTTTAGGTTTTTCATTTTTCATTTTAATGGTTTGTGATTATGTCAAAGAGTTTTGGTAACAGAGACTCTGGATAATAAAATGGATCCATGTGCAACCCGTTCTCTTTATCTTTAGAGCTAGAACACTGATAGATAACAAGGGCTTATATTATTTATTTTAGTAAGTTGCATTAGACAAAACAAATGCAATGCTAAGCGTATAAACAGACTACTACCTGAGGCAGATATTGCAGGCATTTGAATGAGGCTGTAGGTGTAGCTTTCTGTACCTTATTTTTAATCTTGGTGCCTTAAAAAGCTTCATGTTGTGTTATATGTACAGCTAATCAAAAATGCCTTTCAAAATATGGCCTAAATTGTATGGATTTATATACAGTGCCCTCCATAATTATTGGCACCACTGGTTAAGAAGTGTTCTTTGGATTCTAATAAATTCTTTAAAAAAAATAATATAGGACAACAATGCAGAAAAAGAGAAAAATCTAAGCTTTAATTCAAGTGCCTTTATTTGGTGGGGGAAAAATTGCACATTAAGAAATAAATCTTTTGAATGAAATCATATGTGCCACAATTATTGGCACCCCTGGTGTTAGTACTTTGTACAACCTCCTTTTGCTAACAAGACAGCACTTAATCTTCTCCTACAACTCTTCACAAGATGGGAGAATACAGAAAGAGGGATCTTTGACCATTCCTCTTTGCCCAACCTCTCTAAATCGTCCAGAGTCCTGGGTCTTCTTCTATGCACTGTCCTCTCCAGCTCACCCCACAGGTTTTCTATTGGGTTGAGGTCTGGGGACTGAGATGGCCATGAGAGGAGCCTGATTTTGTGACTTGTGAACCATTTTTGAGTAGATTTGGCCACATGTTTAGGGTCATTATCTTGCTTAAAAACCCAGTGATGACCCATCTTCAGCTTTGGGGCAGAGGTCACCAGATTCTGATTCAAAATGTTCATGATCCCATGTATCCTTACAAGGTTCCCAGGTCCTTTGGAGGAGAAACAGGCCGACAGCATCTCTGATCCTTCCCCATACTTCACAGTGGGCATGAGGTGTTTTTCTGCGTACTCAACCTTGGTGTTATGCCAGACCCACTTAGAGTGTTTGTTGCCAAAAAGCTCTATCTTGGTGTCATCTGACCAAAGCACATGGTCCCAGTTAAAATCCTAGTACTGCTTGGCAAACTCCACCCGTTTACACTTATGAGTATAACTCAGAAAAGTCTTTCTCCATGCATGCCTCCCAAACAGCTTGTTGGCATGTAGTGCATGATCGTGGTTTGAGGGACCACGTTACCCCAAGATGCTACCATTTGATTAAATTCTCTTACAGTGAGCTTTGGGGAACTTTTTACTTCTCTTACCATCCTTCTCACTGTGCGTGGTGGCAAGATACACTTGTGTCCTCATCCAGGCTTGTTTGTCACAGTTCCAGATGTTTTGAACTTTTTGATGATTGCTCTGACTGTAGATAAGGGCATCTACAGGTGAGTGCCTATTTTCTTGTTCCATTGCCTGATTTAGGAAGGTCAACACACATCTGCCTTACTTGAATAGTGTGTTCTTTTGTCTTTCCCATGTTTAAGAGTGAGTAAGAGAAATAGGCCTCTGTGTAACGACATATTTATACCCCAGGGAAACAGGAAGAGAATTATAGGTTCCTAGATACTTTGATCCACTTTATAACCTACAGTAGAAATAAATGGTTCAAATAAATTTATTTCCAAGAAATTGTTAAGGGTGCCAATAATTGTGGAACAGGTAATTTTATGGGAAATAATTATTATTTCTTAATCAGGATTTTTTAAAAATTATTTTGTGTGAGATTATGCTTCTGCAATAAAAAAATAATTTATTTTAACGCATTTTAACTAGGGGTGCCAATAATTATGAAGGGTGCTGTAAATCCTTATGGCCTAAGGGTTTATACATGCTTTAATTCCTCATTCTCATATTTACATGTTTTATTTTATTTACTGAATAAGAGTTATAGAATTTACTAATTGAATAATTTATTGTTCCTTTTATTACTGTATTATTTTATTACTTTAATCTTTATTTTTATAATGTATCATAAAAAGAAGTAATACATGTAAGGTTCAAGGGCTGTATAAAGGTGTTTGCTCCACACAAAGTTTTTTCAACTGAAAAGTGAAACTGAGTGGCTTGCTGACATGCTGATTTTAGGGTTCACTAATGGACTAGGGTTCACTAAACCCTGGAAACATTTCATAATACATTTCAAAACTCATTCAATCCTCACAACAACCACTTTTAAGTTATTAAAGGTGGTATCAAAGAGCTTTCAATGTGTATTGCTTAGATATAGTGTTCTTGTTACTTTTCTTTCACATTTTATATTTTATTTTATTCTCAGTATTATATTTATGAAAATAGAATGATGGCTGTTTTAGCTGATAACATATTTTGCTTGGCCAAATAATACATAATGCCCTGAGATTTTGGGTAGGCTCCGGACCCACCACGACCCTGAACTGGATAAGTGGTTACAGACAATGAATGAATTATACATAATACATTGAATGCATTTTTTATTTTATTAGTGTTGCATTTATGGAAGATATATTATGTGTTTGCTTTTTGTTGTCTAAGCCTTTCTTACTGTGTTGTGTATTATTATTATTATTATATTTATTAATTTATCTCTTTAGGAGCTGAGTTGCTGGTAGAACGGTTGCTTTTTGTTGGGCAGGATGAACAGAAGAAAAAGTCTAAAGTGTTCCTTATAGGCTCTACCTGGCAGAGGCTCTTAAATGGAGCTGAGGATGTGGGACTTTTTAAAGAATTTCATGATGGCACCATGCGAGGATTCACATATGCAAACCGAGAAAGCTTTAAAGATTTCCAAGGTAAAAAAGATCTTTTAAATACACCTAAGCCTAAGGTAGTATTTGGCACGGTGCCTCTATAAGTGTCCAATGAATGATTCTCTAAAAAGGACAGAAACTAGTTTCCTCTGTTATGTTGATTTTCTCCAGTTCCAAGTTTAAAAATTTCAGGGCGTTACAAATGTGAAACCACCCATCACGTTCTATGTTTGTTGTTCAAGGTGATGGAGATGGCTTTCTTAGCCTTGCAGAATGTCAGTATATCGTCAAGCATGAGCTGGACACTTTAAGGGCAAATGCTGAGGATCATGTTCCTGGATATCCCAAAGTTAAACTATATCCTGGAAAGTCAATCAGTAAGTTAAGATTGTAGATTACACTGACACTTGCATTATGTATTAAATGATTGATTATTTTGAATCTTTCATATATGAAATCTAGAGTTATTTACACATACTAAATAAGTTGATTCCTCAATTTTTAATTTATATCTTTCTTTTTAATACATTGTCCAGTCCGTAGGTTACAGTCCAAGGGGATCCTTGTCCAGTATTTTCCTCTCCATGATAAAGAGGAGCTGAAGAGACTGTCTTTCTCTTGGTACCGAAAGATTAAACTTTCCTTTCAGCCTCTGGGTGAGTCAGTTATTTGAGTATGAGCTTGGTGAACTTTGAACCTGACAGCACACCCATAGTTTCAGGCTTTTTTAGATAAAACGTTGTTAATGGATTTCATAAGGATTACTTCATCGCGATTTTGTTTATGTTTCATTTTAAACTGATAGTGTGAATATTACATGTTTTTTTTGGCCTTAAATATTATTGGCTTTTTAACTACAGTATCTGCTTACGTAACACAGATAAAACCTGTTAAACCTGTGATTCACAACCCCATTCTTTGGCTCTAATAAAAGAAAAGTTATTAAAGACCACTTAATGTGAACCACTATTAGCTAACATAAGCCATTCTTTTATGCCCTCAATGCAGATGATATCAGACATTACTATGGCGAGGGCCTGGCGCTCTACTTTGGTTTTTTGGAGTACTTCACGTTTGCCTTGGTGCCAATGGCCCTCATTGGCATCCCGTACTACCTCTTTGCTTGGGAGGACTACGATAGATATGTCCTTTTTGCTGTATTCAACCTGGTGTGGTCCACTGTTTTCCTGGAGGTGTGGAAGCGATGCAGTGCACAGCTGGCCTATGGATGGGGGACGCTGTGTAGGAAGAAAGCTTTTGAAGAGCCACGGCCAGGATTCCATGGAGAGTTGGATGTCAACCCAGTTACAGGTCGCAAGGAGCCGAGCTATCCCTCCTTAAAGTATGTATACGGCAAATAGATTGTTGTGATATAGAGAAAATATGAAAACATTTCAAGTAGATTTTGTTATAATATCCATAAATGGAACTAGCCTAAGTGTATGTAAAATACAGTACTGTGCAGCAGTACTATTAGAAGATAATTATATATATTTAAACCAATGCTTTCTCAGTAAGCGTGGTGCTTGTATAAAGATATATATAATCACAGTAAATACAAAAAAATATATAAAAAACAAAAATAAGAAATATAAGATTTTTTTTTTCCTATAAAGTAGTAGGTGTGAGTGAGTTTGAAGAACAAAGTTTTGTTCAGATTCTCCTTGATTGCATTAATTTGTTAAATCAACAGCACACATTATTTAAAATCATTATTTATCAACTGGTAAAACTAGGTTAATATAAAATATTATGGACTGCCACGAGGAGAGATTTGGGAAAAGTTAGAGCAACACATTCACACAGAATATCACACTTACTGGAAAGATGTTATTTGGTTTTATTCTAATGTTGGGCGTTATTTGTTGTTTGCTTGTTTGTTTTGTAAGTGTTGCAAATAAATACTTTTTGTACAGTCCTGTATATCCTATGAGGGAACATTTTCAGAAGGTGCTCACATTGTTGCTTATTGTGAGCTGATAGTGATTTGGGTTCAGAAATAGTCACATTTTTTTGTTGTTTTTTTTCAGGTTGGAAAAAACAGTGTTATAGTAACGCATATTCACAGATATTTTTCTGTTACCTACATTATAATACATAATGCTCTTAATTAGAGTGAGTCATTAAAGTGTTCTATAATGCACAATGTATCCTAATGAATAGCACAATGTAAGCATAAAAAAAATGTGATCATGTAGTAACCGACTGGTCCAACATTCGTTATTTTGGGTTAACTTCTAACATTACTATTAAACCAACTATGAATCTTAAACTCAGTTACCTTTAACATTTTAAATTCTGATACATTTTTCAGTGAAGAACTGAGCTGTATGTCTGACTGACTGCATGTTTCTGGTGTCTCTTTCCACAGACGACAACTGAAGGTATATCTGGTGTCAGTCCCCTTTGTGCTGTTCTGCCTGTACCTGTCTATCTATGTGATGATGATATACTTTGAAATGGAGTTTTGGGTTCTAAACATTTATAATGAAGGCCCAGACTTCTCTACGAGTGTGCTGCTGTTCATCCCAAGCATCATCTATGCAGTGGTGATTGAGATGATGAATTTACTGTACCGCTACGCAGCTGAGTTCCTTACAGGCTGGGGTGAGTCTACAAAAGGAAATAACCAGTAAGCAAGACTATAGGGCCACAGTATTAAGTACTTAAACCAAACGATAAAAGAATGATAAAAATGGGCCAGTTTCACTATTCAGACTCTTGATTTGCCAAAGAACATTTGGAAGATGTTTTACCAAAACATTTGTAAGAATTTTGCTGCCCTGAAATTGATGTCGATTACGTAAATTAGTTACATGATACCTAAATTAAGTTGGTGTAATTAGTATCCTGAATTAACAATGTTTGTACAGTGCTGCAGTCATTAAAAGATATGTAACTTGTTCACAGTGCTTGTAAGCAATCATATTTTTTATTAAACATACATTTTCAACTATAAAATTATATTTTTAAAACATTAGAATAATAAATCAAATTCTTTACAGAGCAGCACTGTATCCTGAAATGTACACTGATCCAGTCATGAACATAAATATTTTTTGTCTGAAAGCCAAATTGTTTTTTTTCTTTGTTTAGAAAACCACAGGCTAGAATCGTCCTTCCAGAATCACCTGGTGCTTAAAGTGTTAGTGGTATGTTTCCATTTTTTCCATTCTTATCATTCTCTCCATGTATCTTTGTGTGTAATTTTACTCACCAGGTTTAATTATGTTTTCTTTCATTGCTTTAAAATAGTTGCATGTTGAGGCAGGGTTGAGGATTGTGCCAGTTTAATCATATTATTAATTGTTGTTTGTGAATTACTTTTTAAATTAATTACTTGTAAATTATTTTTTTCTTTTCAGTTTAACTTCGTCAACTGCTTTGCTTCTTTGTTCTATATTGCATTTGTTTTGCAAGATATGGTGCTGCTTAGACAGGTGAGTAAAAATAAATAAATTATGTACCAGTTTATGCATCTATTATAGTACAGATGGAATTAAGGATTTTACAAATTTCAAACTTTTCAGCCAGATAATGACATGTGGCTCTTTCAGTCTGTAACGAGCAGTCTATAATTGCTTGTCATGTGTATTTACCCTAAATACAAATACATAATTAAAGACAGAAACTGTCACCTGTGTACAGAAAATTGTTTTTGATATCAAAATAGTAATGTGGTCCATCTGCTCATATTGCACCTGAATTCATACCAGATATGAATCTGTCCTTGAAATGAATGTTGTATTTGTTGTGTCTCAGAGCCTTGCCACACTGCTTATCACTTCTCAAATCCTCAACCAAGTGATGGAGGCCTTCCTGCCTTACTGGTTGCAGAGGAGACGTAATAAGAAGATCCATAGGCGAGTGAGGAGAATGATGGGAGATAAAGTGCTCCCTCTAGTGGAGCAAGTCCAGTTGGAATGTGACATGAACACCTATCTGGTGAGAAAAAGACTATAATAATAAGTTGATTCACCTGAGAGAAACACGTAACATACCAGTGAGGAATAAATACTAGTACTCGTAGTAGTTACTAGTAGGGATGCAGTCTACTGCAAAATTTGGCATACCTGATCACATCTTTATTTTCTGCTTTTCACATCCTGTAAAAAGAACATATTTCTGCACAGTTTAATTCACAGTTACTAGTCAGGATCTGTACCTAGAAAAATTCCTGAGCATAATGTTTTCAGAAGAAACTTAAAAGGAAAGTCTACGAATTTAATAAAAAAACATTTTTATAACATTCCGATATTTCATCGCCATTTGCTAATTCTCCAGTGTGTTTGTACACGGTAAACTAGTCTTATGTGTTTACAAAACCCCAGTGTCAGTATGCTAGGCTTTATTTCTCTGCAGAAAAATGGCATAGAGCCCTCTAAACATTGAAAAACATGAAAAGAGATAATTGTATTGCTTTATTCCTGCTCCAAAAGTGGGTAATATTGATTTATTTTTGGGGTTTCAGATTATTTAGGTTGGAACCCACTCTAAATTAAGAAGAGCGCTAACTGCATGAAAGTAAGCAAAACAAACGTGCTACAAAACTAAAAAAAAAACTCGAGTTACAGACTAGCTTCTGTGGTAAATCAAACAGTTAATAAAAACTTAAACTTAGTTAAAATTCAGCCACTTGCACTTAAATATTGCCTTGGGAACCTGTGCTTGTGAAGTAATTTTTCCTGAATTTTTGATTACTAGGGCACGTTTGACGACTACCTGGAGCAGTTTCTGCTGTTTGGTTACGTTAGCTTGTTCTCCTGTGTGTATCCCCTGGCTGCTCTGCTGGTGGTACTCAACAACGTCACGGAAATGTACTCAGATGCCTTTAAGATGTGTCATGTGTTCAAGCGTCCATTCTCAGAGCCTGCGTCTGATATAGGAGTGTGGCAGGTAAGAAGATCTGTTAAAAAAATAGCTATTAATTGTGTTCTTAATATAGTAATAATCCATTCATAAGCCATTAATAATCAGTTATAATATATAGATATGTTCAAGTGATCAAGTTTTTACTGCATTTTTAGAAAGTGTCACATTTCTGGAAACAGGGTTTGTACATTTCATTATATAAACTGTAAAGGTCATATAATGTTAAAGCTTCAGTTTAAAATATGAAAAATGTTTGCATTTATTAAAACTATATAAAATATCAATTAAAGTCTCAATGATAAAAAGAAGGCAAAAATATGAAAAAAAAAGCTGATTAGGGATTTTTTTTTTTTAACTGATGGGGTATATTTTAGGGAACATTCTGGATGTACATGATTTAGTTCAATACGTTCTACCTGCTGCACTTCTGAGAAAAAACATCAGCAGAATAAATTTGAGTAAAATGGGCTATACCGTTGCAGGATTGTGTGTCAACAACTCATAAAAATACTACTTCATGTGAGGATTTCTTTAAGACAGTGCAGCACTTATTCTGTTGCATCTACAAAAAACTGGCATAATTGTTGAATTAAATTAAAGCAAAAGCAACAGACAAAGAGATGTGAAGAGAGAGCATGATTTCTCTCACCCATGACCTCCATCTCTCACCAATCCAATAAAACCCTACTCATTGTCTCCGCTGATGAAGACAGGCACCCATCCTTTACTCAGCCACCCTTCATTTACTTTGTTTGTTTGTTTTTCTGTGAAAAGCAGTGACATGTGCACACAGCTTAATTTAATTTAGCACAAATTTATTTGATTAATAACCTCAGTGTTGTATTTATATCTTTTACTGTTTTTAAAATAAATGAAAAACAAAAGCAATACAGATGCTAACAGACTGACATATTAACAGTGCAGCACACCACCTCTATTTTAAAAAAATGTAAAAGGTTGAAATGGCAATTTTTAACACTTTTATCAAATCATGCTTGGTAAAAATGTCCTGTCCACCAATATTTCCCTCTCAAATAGTCTGTTTAACTTGGAAATATGTTATTTATTGGATGAAAATTGCATCCAAGAAAACATCACACATTATTTTACATACTAGAAACTGATTTACACCACAGTCATTATACACATACATTATATGCTCCTGAGACCTGATTGTGCTGAATGTACAAATGCTTGCCTTAAGGCTTTAGCTTTTTCTTTGTCTGGATATTTATATTTGTTATTTCTAAAGAGTAGAACATATTGAAAAGTGCCTTAAAAACATTTTATTTCTTGCTCATGTAGCAGGAAGCAATCCATAAACATTGAGACTTGGTAACTGGAAAGTGTGAAGACAACACAGACTGAATGTTTAATTCTGATGAGGGTGCTGAGAAATTTATATTCAGTGTTAAAATTCCAAACTGTTAATTTTTTCCCCCCACCTATTTTCTCACTCACTCCTCCAGCTGGCGTTTGAGACGATGAGTGTTATTGCCGTGGTGACCAACTGTGCCTTGATCGGTCTGTCTCCGCAAGTGAAAGCCTACTTTCCAGAGTCAGAGACTCAGCTTATTTTTACTGTGGTGGCTGTAGAGGTAATTTATTTCTTCCTTCATCCTGTTACTCATTTTAAGAGAATGTCTTTGGCCTTATGTGCACTCAGTAATCTCATCATACCATTGGGTGGTGCCAGTGAGCTGTTTTTCTGTTGAATTTGTTGCACTAGGCCTTGACTTGTTTTCAGTAAAGCTTGCTGAATTGAGAACATGCAGGCAGTACATGTTTTATGTGTGTGTGTGTGTGTGTGGGTGTGGGTGTGGGTGTGTGTAGAAGTACTGCTAATACAATGTTGGACAGTGTACAGCACAATAAATACAGACCCTCAATATTAAACAGCTTTGTCCCACATGTTTTATGTGAGAACCACTCAGAATAACCCCAAGCAAACAGAGAGGCACATACACCGTTTTCAGGAGGGAAATGTAGAATGTATAGAAACTTTGATTTTTTTAGAAATTAGAAAACAATTTTCTGTGCTAGTCCTTGTTTTCAATGAATTACATTTTGCTGCAATCACTGGGGTTGCAGTTAGGTCACAGTTATTAGTGCACAGCAACAGTGTATCACAACAGGAACAGAATGTAATGTAAGCTCTAAATTTTTTTTTATTATTATTATTTTTTGTCTCAGCTCTCAAAATGTAGTTATAGGTTATTTACATCATATTTAAATGGCACTGGACTGTTAACTTTTTCTTCTGTGATGAGCCTCCAATTCATTGCACACATTTAAGCTAATTACTGTATCATATTTAAGCTAAAGCAAGTCAAATGACTAAGTTATTTATAATGACAAAATGCATTTCAGAATTGGCCCATTTTTAATATAAATATGAATTAAAAGGTTTGGTTTCCCTCTGTGTTTTTGAGTTGGTGACGGATTGAGGGAGTCAATAGACAATGACAACCAGACGCAACAGTTTTTTTTAGTTCTTTCAGGGTTGGGGTTAGTTCACAGTTCACAGGAGGTCATCTCAGTAGTGTTTTTTCTGTGTCTATGTGCCTGAGAATGTGTGTAGTGCCTCCAGGTCTCTGCCTTAACGCTTTAACCTTTAAAGTATCTTACTCTGCCCTCATTCTGCCATACTGTTGAACCCTGGACTCTGACTCAGATGTGTAACCGTGTTCTAAACCTAGGCAACTGGCTTGGTATATTGAGCTGCTCAAACAGCCTTTTAATGCAAATGGGCCAGCCAGTTCACCTCGAGCTGTTAAAACTTGAGCATTGAATCCTGCAGTAAGCCTGACATTTGCCTAAGACAGCTGCTTCAAAATAATTTCAGCCAAACTAATTTGCTTTATTACACACAGAGATTTTTGTTCAGTGCTGGTATCACTAATGTTTGTCATGAGAGAGTAGGAATACCTAAATTTAAGCTGCGTACACTATTAGTTATAATGATTCTTAAACTAGCATAATTCTAAGCGCTAGACTAGAATATGTTCACATATTTAACATTTTGAAGAGTTGTTTTCAGATTTGTACAGTGTTGTACAAAAATGTTCAAGAAATAGAAAGAAACACTTCAAGAAACTGAAAATGGTTCATCAGTGTTTCAAATGACCCATTACGGTGTCTTTATTTTTAAAAGGTGCTTCTGCTTATTTATTCATTCATTAATTTGTGTGTATATATATATATATTATTTGTGCATTTTTTTTTTTTTTGCATTTATTCTTGCATTTATATTGCATTTTCTTGCAGTCATAGTTCATCTTCACATGTTTTCCAATATATTTTGTCACAGAATTAAACAGTCTCTGAACTGCCGCCTTTAGACTGAAATACGAATAATAGGTTGCTGTCCCTATAGGTTGCCCTCGGATGCACTTCATTCAAAATGCATTCTTGACTGAAAGAATTCTTATAACTTGGAAATGAAAAAATAATGTACCATGCTATAGGCTCAATAGCTCAGTCACAGAAATGATACCATTGACACTATTTCAGTTTGGGACTTATACATTGACTGTTGGGGCCAGGTAGTGAAGAATAGGTTTTGAAACTACTTTTAAAATAATATTACATTATATTACATCAAACGATTTTGTTTAAAATAATTATGAGGAGAACACATAGTTGACTCTGAGTGTGTAAATGAAGATACTTCATTGATAAACAAGACAGGTTGCCTGCAGTGCCCTGTGACTTCCTATGACACACTTTACACAGTCCATCCCTTAATCCCACTCTCAAAACACACTCTCTAATCCTGCACTAACGTTACAGTCTAGCACAGACATCAGAAACGCTGCAAACCACACAGTCAGAGCACATCCTCTGATCATTAAATCATGCTGAATACCATGTCAGTAGGCTTGTGTTATACAGATCAGAAAGTCTAGATGACAAAGCAGACATTACACTTGTGTGTGTGCTGTGTGTAATGATTCACACACTCATTGAGAAGCAGGGGCACGTTTTCTCTGTTATCTGCCACTCTTCCTAGCCCCGTCTGTCTCTGTTGTCTCTCTTAGTCCATTAAGTGGAGTGAGGGTGAATAAAATAGGGCACATGATCAACATTCAGAGCCAATGGGTGTGTCTCACTTCAACTATGTTCCCCGCCGTAAAACATAATATTTATTTTGCTGTAATATGTCTATGATAAGGTAAGCTAGGCCTGTATCATGTACTGGAATGATACAGGTGTGAAATTCTGACCTCAGGCTAATTAGAAATTGTCATCAATTTGGTTTAAATATTTTGATGCAATTCAGGATTTTTTCCAAATTTATTTTTGAAAATAAAAAAACAGTGGAGTATAGATAATAAAAGCATACCTTTTCTTTTTAGCATCTAAACAATAAGGAATTACATTGTTAAATTAAGAATAAAATAATGGCCAACACCTTCATGTCCTGAAACCCAGACGAAATGGATTTTGTGCAACGATAAATGTCAAGGTTAACAGAGAAGTGCAAGACAAGGCAGCAACAACATGTACTGTAAACATACTGATTTCTGAACAGGTAACAGTGACATAAATGAAATACAGAGACACCAAGTTCATGCTGCAGTTTTCGGTTGCCCGTTCTGATGTTCAGCTTCTCTCTGTCCTTTTCTGCACTGTCATGGGCTCACAGCAGAATGTTTTGGAGAAAGTGTGCGTGTGTCATCCCTGATATTTCTTGGAGCCGAAAACGTTGCCTATTTTTGGGCCATTCGATACTCAGGTAATTACACAATGGCATGCCTCAGAGAGCAGTAACCAGGCAACAGTGTAGCCACGGCGACAGGAGAGGGCTGAGGATCAGGAGTAATTGAAAGCCTTGATGTCAGCGAGGCAAAACTTGGCCTTTCAGAGAGAACGAGACAAATATAGGCTGACTGTTAGCCCAGCTACATTCACAAAAACACTGTTATGTAACAAAGATGATTATGAATGAGGTAGCATTTGGATTTGTGTTTTCTGTGACCTTTTATGTCTTGGTTTCTGTGTATGAAATGTCTTAAAATTAATGTTCCTAAATTAAAATTCGGGATGTTACTTGGCAGATCTCTTTGGTGTATGATTAAACCCTACTTTCTAAGCTGTACAATCTTAAAAGTCTTACTAAATTACTTTTTAAACACATAGTCTAATATCTCTTCGGATTTGTCAGAGAATGGAATCTGTATTTAATTCTTCTGTCAGATATTCTCAGACATTCTTGTTGGCTGCATGGTTCTCTAGGTTGTTATTTTAAGTAGCAAATCTGGTTTTCAGATAATCTGATTTGGCTGTAGCTGCTTTCATGTCAGTGACTGTTAAGTTAGAACATGGACCAGACAGTGAAGCTAAAAGTGGACCAGAATATATGGCAATCAGACTGAATGTATTTACATGTTAACTCACAGGCAGGCTTTAACATTGCTGCCAAAGACATGCTCCCTAAACATGTCTGCCTTCTCGTAAGATCAGAATCCAACTGGCTGCGTCTCTCTCTCTCTCTTTCTTATTCTATGCATATTTAATAGAAAAATTACAACTAGACTGGGGAAACAGTGACACCTTCATAACATGCTTTTTCACATAATTCACAAGTCATACATCAGCATATCCAATGTGGTTCTATTATATTTACAGTACATATCTAATATGTTCTTTGTATGTTTTCCATATGTGTGCATACTTTGATTTCTCATAACTGACCATCAAATACTTTCCTAGTCCATTGTTTTCTATTTAAAGAAGTTACTGTTTATCTGCTGTGAATGCAGCAGTGTTTACTTTCGAATTTTGTTGTCAAGACAGTGAAGAGGAAATTATTTTAAGTTATATTTGTGCCACATTCTCTGACAAATAATATAGATTTGATAGAAAGGGACAGAATAGAATTTAACACTGCACAGATGGCTCTTTGTGTACAATTTCATGAATGTTGGTTCCTTTCCTGCATTTTGGTTTTATGAGTGAATAGTGTACACTAAAGCACACAGACATTTTTAATAGTACATAATTATTCGTTCTCCCAGTGAACTGCTGGATAGTAAAAGGCTGCTTAGTTCCAATATCTTCTCTCATATTGGTATGCGGATCTTAATTCAGAACTCAGAACTGACTAATTCCAATTCTTTTCAATCAGCAAACGATTCACAGATTTCTTTAAGAGAATCACAGATACATTGCTTTAGAAATATTATGAATGAAGCACATTCAGCTCGAACTTGCTTGTCTTTCTTACCTTTTAATCTGTAACAGACTTGGAAAAGCTTGTCCTGAAGGATCCAGTGTCATGCAGTCTATAGTCTACAAGCTGAGACAGCACTGAACAGCAGAGCCATAAGGAAAACTACATCCTCACATACTTATTTAAAGGATACTTACATTAAAGCAGCTGTCAGAAGATAAATTACACACATTTCAGAGAGCTGGAAAAGGTATAAAAAGGATGTTGAAGCATTTTCAGATAATGATATCAAACATAAAAACCATAATCAAGAAAAGGACAAAACCTGAACATATGAAGCTTCTATCAGAAAGAGAAGGACTAAGAAAAACAACAGAAAGATCTGCCAGGAAAATTGTCTAGACCTCAGCAAGAATCCAAAACAAATAGCAAAAAAGCAAATTGAATTAAATTCACATCTCCACAGTGAAACACAATGTACACGTCAGGACTTTTGAGGGGAAAAGCATATAGGAAGTCAGTGCTTACTTTTAGACACAAGGCAGCACATAGAGAATGTTAAAGCACACATTAAGAAACCAGGTAGAGTTTGGGACAGTAGTGTATTTTTTCTTATTCCTTTTTGTTTTCAGAGTAAAGGGATGCACACTTGTGCTCAAAAACAGTATAGCTCAGTATAGCACACTGGTAAAGCTCAAAAGCAGAATTATACTTAAGGACAACAAATTCAGCACCTTTTAAAATGTTTGCATGTTTGCTAAATGTTAGTTAACACTCCACTGAAGAACATAGAAAGCGATTTTATGTTCATTTTAAAGTTAATTTTAAATTTTTATTTGTATTTTTGTAGATGTTTATTGTGTTGTTAAAAAGAGCAAGTAGTCACTCTTCAAGTATCTTCTGAAGCCAGATTGGTTCCAAAAATTGGTGCATATATATTTTTTATTTGTTTATTTTTTTTTTAATAGAAACTCTATATACTTTAAAAAAATCTATAATTCTGTACTGTATTTGACAGACAATCTTCTATAAAATATTGATTTTGGGAGTTACTGAATGTTTCAGTAATCATTTTTCTCTTTAGCAAAGGATCATTAGGAAGTACCTTCTCGGAGCACAAATTTGATTTGAGCATTAGAGCCTGCAATGTAAACACAAAGCAGCTGTTTCCAGATAAGATTTGTCTAAGACTCAGATGGACTCCTCCTAATTTATTTTGCTGTGCACTGATTACTCTGAACTTTGTAGCCATTTTGCTTTCCTCTGCTATAAGTTGTTTGCCACTCAGCTTTGTTTTATTCTTTACTTTTCTTTAAGAGCCATTTTGGAATTTGTGTAATGACAACACTGCATTAGACTCCTCTTGGAGTCCATCTGTAAGGCATCTGAGAGGTTTCAACCATTTATATAATTTGACTAGCAGAGGCAGTGATAGAAGTAGCCATGAGAGTTTAAACAGGATTAATGTATCAATCCTGGCAATATATGCTATGCTGATTAAATTATTTATAATGCAACAGCATTACTTGTATCTGGGCTTACGACAAACAATAAACAATATTGTGCAAGACCAAACAAGCAGACATTATAAATCCCACTTAACATATAAAGGATTACATAAGTGATCTAGAAATATAATATTGGATATATGAGATTATATCAGACTTTATATGTTAAAATATTGTAAAAACACAATATGATTTCTTTTTTAATTAGTTAATCAGTAATGCTGGATTGACTGGTCCTTTCTTTGGTTTCTTTTCTTTGCTCTGAGCCTTATTGAACTGTAAGTGGTGCTTTAATTTAATTTAGCTTTAATAGAACCCAGATGAGCTTTAAAGTAATTGCTGATTGAGTGCATGAAAAAACCTCTCTATTTATGATTAATGTAAACAATTTATATTTACACTGCAGAGAGTGCAGTTTTATGAATATTTAAGCTTAATTTTAAAGGGGACGTATTATACCCATTTTCAACAAGTTAGCATGGTTCCCTGCAATCTGTGACATGCTTTGTTCAATGTACCACATGAAAATACCACAATGAACCAAACAACACAGCGACATCCTTATCTTCTCTAATGAGCCTTGTTCAGAAAGACCAGTTTTATCATCTCTTCCTTTAAATAGCTTACATTCAGTGCAAGGTGCACAGGAATGAAAAGCAGAAGCAGTCTTTTGCCATTTTCACATGGTTCTTGTTTTTCTCAGTTTTTTCCTTTTGCCATCATTTATTTTATTTGTTTGTGCTCAGTGTGTTTTATTCTGCTCTGTTCAAATTAATCTTTGTGCTCATGCACTCTGATGTAGCACACAATCAGAACTCATTTCATCTCATGATTACTGACTCAAGCAGACCACAAAAACTGACTGCATTTGTTTATTTTTTCAGTTTGTGTGTTGATCGGTGCCTCAGATCCCCAAGTAAATGTGCTAATGTACTCAAAAAGTAATTTTCTTTTATTATATATCCCCTTGAATAGTTAGATTCTGTAATCCTTTCTAGCTACCCCACAGCATTCTTCTGCAATCTAATGGTGATTCTTTAATTCAAGAATGGTTAATCAAGCAAAATCAACTGGGCTTTAAATACATCTCTTGTAAAGGGACAGTATGTTTGCATTTTGTTTTTTGTGAAATTTATTTGGCTCATGTAGTTTTGACAAGAACTCACATTCACCCCAATAAATCTTAAAGAAGGTGAGAAGTGCTTAGTTGGTGCTAGCTCAGTGATCAGGAATTGTGGTAGTGTGAGGGTTTTTTTCTGCTGTTGTCAGTGTGGTCTTGAGTCAGATGCTTTTCCCCAGGTTGTTGCAGGTTGCTGAAGCGTAGCTGACCCTGTGGCTCCACTCTCTGCCCATGGCTGTGGAGATATAAGTGTGTACACTGCAGCAGAGCTCAGTAATATATTGTCAATGTAAGCGGGGGAGGAGAAAATAATGTAAAAAATATATATATATATATATATAACACCTCACTGTCTACTGTTCACTATCTGTTGCTGCACAGTTTGTGCAGTTTGTCTTAGTCATCCTCTAGTCCTGGGGTAATTGTTTAAAAAATTCATTAATGTCCAGTTAGAGAACATTTTCTCAAGCCAAGGTCCAGAACATAATGTATAACTTGCATTATGATCCGTGCTAATATCCTGTACATTAAAATAACCTTGTAGATATAGCAACGTTTTATGTAGTTAACAACTGAATCTCAGATCAAATTACACTTTCATTACATATAACATATTTTAACAAGGGTTATAAATACTCTAAATGATATATCCTTTTTTCATTTCAAGTAATAAAGCAATGATTGCAGTAGTTGCAGTTGACTTTACTGTTTTTTCCATAACTAGCAGTCTGGTTGGCTCTTGTTGCTGGAGTGTGGGGCTTTATTGGTTAACAGCAAGCTGCTTACAGGATGTGGTTGCCTAGATATTTTTGTGTTGGTTCTCAGTCAAGCTGTTAAAAACACCGACAGCACTGCTGAGTCTGATCCATTCAAAAAGTCTGATCCACTCAACCAAAGCAACACATGCTAACACACTGCCACCATGACAGTGTCTCTACAGCACTGAGAACTATCCACCATGAAAATATTATCTACAATCTGGTGGTCCTTAACATTAAAGAAAAGGTTGAAAGAGGCCTAATAACGTATGCAGAGAACTACAGTCTGCAGTTGTACAACTACAAAATTGATCAAATGGATAATGATTGAAGCTAATTGATTTTGGCTGATTGGTTTATGTATCTGCTTCTAAAATTAACTATTAGAATAAGGTTTTTCAGTCATCTCAATGAAAAATTTGATTCTTTTGAAGTGGCCCTTGCTGCTTTCTAAGACATCTTTAACTAATATGAAACTAGAGACTTGACCACCATAACATTTACTTACACCATGGCAAACCTACCGTGACATTGCTTATTTGAACGGATTTCAGGCTGAAATTGAAAAGCAAGCCCAATCTCATTAAGACAGCACCTGCACCATACCTATCTTTTGAGATGTAGTAAATTGTAGCCGCTATAATCTTCTACGTTTCATCTGCTAGCTGAGACAATTTTGCAGCTCTTTAGTGTATGGTATCCCTCTTAGCATTTTAAGATGTGCTCAGTTCTGCACATTTCTCATTTCAAGTGCTTACAAATGGGTACATTTTAATTCACTCGAATACATCCATGTTAAATAAATGCAGCTGTAACAACTTGTGGGGACATAACAAAGATATACATTATAAATCCACTCATCCCATATATACTGAGTACATAGGTAAGCGGCTGTCTCTTTCTTATTTGTATCTCTTGTCACTGATGTTGCTTTTAGAGTTCTCTGGCTAGGTATATGATGTAGAAGAGTGTGCATAAATAGTGAATAGAGAGTGTGGTTAAAGGCGGAGTCTTGTGGTGAGAGATTTAATACATGGAGGTATTAGCTGGCGTTCTACCAAAAGCACACACACCTCAGTGCTTTGATAACACCAGCAGTCAGTAGATCATCTGACTCAACCATTTAATGGGCCTGAAATATGCTCCCTCTGTAAATCAGTGTGGCTAGGAGTAAGTAAGTGAATGTGGCTTAAATCTGTTTGCTTGGAGATGCTCAATTTTACTTACCATTTAAACAGTTCATATGTAGGTAGTGATATACTATAAACACTCATAAATACCATTTACCATCATTACCAAATACCGTCATTTGAATGACAAAGCAAATTGTTTAGCAGCTATTACTGTGTATAGATTGTAGATTGGCACATGTAGTAATGTAATAGTGTAAAAATACTACGCTGATTATTTTTTTTCAGAAATATTTTAAAATATGTTTGTTATTTAAATCACCCACAATATGCTTTGGGTTGTTATTTATCACAGGCTGTTTTGTAGATTGTAGAATAGAAAATGTTCCATAGCTATTCTATTTGGAAACCACCTACATGTAAAAATTTGAGCGTTCTCAAGCTTGCATGCTATGAGGTGTGCACACTTATAAATAACTTACAACAGACTTTACCACTGTTCTGACTTTCTTAAAATAGTGAGACTCTGCAGAACAGGAGAGCTAGAGTGGGCCAACTTAGTTCATCAAAGCCGTGCTTTATTTTCCAAAAAAGGCTTTTAAAAACGATAGCTTAAAATACCACAGAAACCATATATTCTCAGAAACCCTTCCAAGTAAAGCTGTGGCCTGCAGAACAGCATACTTAATGGCTATACATGTTCTCCCTCTAGAAGTATAAAAGCTGAATTCACAGGATGTTATCAGGCTAGGTGTATAACTGCATGTTTCCTTCTCTGTCTTTACTGCAGCATGTTCTGTTGGCTTTCAAGTTCATCCTGGCCTTCATTATTCCAGATGTGCCAAAGCACATCCAGATCAAGCTGGCCAAGCTGGAGTTTGAGTCACTTGAAGCACTGAAGAAAAAGGTAAGCACAATTCTTTTGGTATTTCAAGATTCATATTTCATGAAAAACAAACCTGCCAGGTGTCCATTAAAATTCAATAACTATTTATGAAATCTTTTGGTTCTTTCGGCAATACAGCAATGGTTTTACATTTGCATTTTCAGACTACTAATAAAAACATTGTTAGCTCAGTACAACCTGTTAGAAATCTTTAACTCTGCGCTTGCTAGTTCACTCCAGGGCATGTATTACTGTATGCATTATTCACACTGGCTACATACAGTGTAATGGTTCATAGGGAATAACAAAGGGCTAGTTATCATTATATGTATTACAGTGGCAGCTGCAGACAGGAGGAAACTGAACGATGAAGAAAGCCTACAGTATTACTGATCCCTCATCATTAATTTATCTAAATAGAACACACTACAATAAAAATCCACAATCACACAACACACACATGTAAATGTTAGCTAATGAGGCTGAGCTGTTTTGGCAGATGTTTATCACCTTGCGTGAAGCAGAAGTAGGTCACTCTCAGAACACAAGAACACACATATGCATATGCACACACACCCCTACCATTGTGGACCTTTCAAGGAAGATGATTTTACCCTCAAAACTAATACTCTAGTCATTTTATGCACAATGCAGACAAGAACCAGACAGTCTATGAAATGGAAAAAAAAAAACATAATTTTTAATAATGCATTCATGTGTAATATTATCCCAAGGCTGACAATACAAATAAGTAATACACTGCAAATGATATCTACATAGCACAATGGGATTTTAATGAAGGTCGAAGATATACTTCAGGGAGGAAAGCAGAATGCAGTCTAAAACACTCGTATTTTTTAAACATTGGCACATTTCAACTGGGTTTGATGTTTTTGGTTTGTACAGAGCCAAGCCCTTGGTCGGTAAGTGTGTTTCCATGGCTCAGATGATATGGCACGGTTGCATTGTGAATGACAATGAGCAGGCAAACACTCCTGCTGTGGCGTCTAATCTCTCCTGTAGGCCTTGTGTTTACTCCCTCAGAAACTACAACCGTGCAGTGCTGTGCCATCTTTCCTAATAGTGTGATGTAGGTTAATGTGCTGAATTAATCTGAATATGATTAATGTTTGCTTTTCATACGCATTATTTAGTCAGTACACAGAACAGATATGCTGCTCAAACTGGTTATGATCCTATAGTTACTGACATTTTTAATGCTTATAAAAAATCTGCTAATAATATTAATGGGCATCCATGAATCATATCCATTCTTAGTTGTTCTTATACACATAGGGCACACCTACCATCTGTCTGTGTCTTTTTATTATTGTTATTAAACTCAAATTTCAGTCAGTTAAATATTCATGGTATTTTGTTTCGTTGTAGTATATTATTTACAGGTGGTGTTGCATGGTAATGCAGTTGTTTTGTCAAGATTAAACTAACATGAAGGGTAACACTATTTATGAATGCCATGACTATGAGTGTGTGTGTGTGTGTCTGTCTGTCTCATAATCTAATTAAAAAAAAAACACTTGCCTTCTGAAATGCATCTCATTTTATTAGAGCTTCCAAATATCAGTTCTGATAATTATGGTAATATTATTTTTATCAGTATTAATAATAAGTACTACCAAAAGATCATGGGATGTTTAACGTGTATTTATTTTAACTCAGAATGTAAGCTGGGACTTGAGCTTTTTGGGTACAGAGAATACACCGTGGTGTGATTCATAATAAACAAGGCTGTAAAATATATTGAATTGTTTCTAAGTACAGTCATGTTTTTCTTATTAATGTGTTAGAGTGTGCTATGAAGGTGTTCATGCATTATTATAAACATGGTATTTATAGAAAATGTTAAAGCTTTGTACCCCCTGCCGGGACTCTTGAAGAAGCTCTGAAGAGGTGCTGTGCCCTGATTGCTTTAGGAGAATAATAATGCAGTATAAACAACACAGTGCTCTGATGCAATACACATGACACTCAGTGAAGAGACAGTGCTGTAAACACACACAAAGAAAACGTTGAGCAGAAATGTAGCAAAGGTGTGACTGCTGTGATGATTGAGAATGCTCTGATAATCAGATGTGAAGTGATGAGGGAGGAACTCTGCCTGAGTTTCATCCGGCTAACATTTGTTTTAATTTAACAAAGTGTCACAGGTCGTAAAGTATGTATTGATTATATTGATTATGTTTCACTATGATTGAGGATGTGATATTTCTAAGCTTCACTTGGCTCTTCTTTTTCACAAACTCTGCCTGATTTCAGCTCTGGCCTTTGCCAGTGCTTTTTGTGCATCTTCCTCAAAGCGGCTTCATCACAACTCTGAGCACAAGTTAACAGCCTCAGCACTGCAACCTGCATTCGTTAGCATTTAGGAAAGTGCATATTCCCTTAAAGCCCCATTCAAGAATTGCCAGATCACTACCACTGCCAGGACTGACTCAAGGGTGCACTGACGGAGAGAATGAAAAAGAAAATTCCAATGTTTTAGAGAGAATACACAAAATGTATTTATATTATTAAAGCCTTTTTGTAGAATGAGTGTGATTGGGCTCCTGAGTGGCCCAACAGTCTAAGCATTGGCTGTATCATAAGAAGGCCACTGGTTCCATACCCAGTAATGGCCCAGACTTCCAAATCCAGGAGTCTTGAGAGGGCAAAATGGCCTTGCTCTCTCTGGGTGGGCATGGTAACCTCATGCCTCACCTCAGCACATGACACAGTGCCAGCCAGGACAGGCATCTGTCAGCTGATTAATAAAGTACAGAACAGAAATATATCCATATAAATCTTTGTATGTCCCTATAATGTAGATTAAGCTTGTAAGGAAAGCCTTTCCTGAAACTCTAAACATTAGCCTCATGCTCATGTTTATGAGTAAAATATAAATTAGTGAATACAAAAATAACCAGTGCTACCACACTGCCCTAATACTTAGGCTTCTCCCTGTGTATAGCACTTAACTCTAAAGCAGTAGCAGCATGTGGCCTATGTATCCAGCTGTTTTTCCATGTGTTCAGCAGCTTGTAAGGGTGTAGACAGCTGTCTGCAGGGGGGACAGGTCTACGTTGCTGTGGAGCAAAGGGAAAGGCTGAAAATAGTACTCACTCACAGGAGCAGTGGAAACCCCCTGTTAACAGCCAGCACGGGAAAGCAACCTGCTATGTACTTGGTATGTAGATGGACTCTAGGAAAAGGCCACTTTGCCAATGCCTTGTGTCCCCACCTTTGATTCTGATAGGGCTCAGGGAAGCTGAGTTCAGCTTCTTTTCTGAATCACTACATTTAACTTGGACACATCATGTGTTGGTAACTGAATTAGCTAAATATTTAAATCCATTTAAAACATTAACATATTCCTCATATTCCCCGTATTGTTATTGAAGCACGATTAACGGGTGTTATTAAGCATATAGTAGTTAGAAATTATTCTTTGAACAGAACAAATTTCCAATAACCTGTTTATACAAACATATATGTGCATTAAAATTTAACAACTTTGAACGTCTCTCAAATACAGTAACCTGTACCTACCTCAGTCGCAAGCATTGTGCTGTAATTTACATGTATACACTCTCTGTCATGGCCGTGAGTTACTGAAGGACAAGAGTCTAGGACTAGAGTAAGTTATCTGTAAAATAAAATAAAAAATAATAATCTTGCTTCAAGAAATAACTCTTATCTTGTCTTACTTGTCAGTATTCTCATTCAATGAAAGATCCTCCATGCTGGTCATGTAGACATGCTGGCAAAGAGATAGAGGGTGTGTGCTGAATAAAAGCCGAAGGTGACGTATAGGGCACGCATCTGTTGTTGTAGCACAGTGCATGAACAGCACACTCTACTTTACACTGAGGCAAAAGAGTTAATCACATGTAACCAGTGATGGCTGATTGCTCTGATAACATCCGCTCCTTACGGGCAGATGGCTTGTGTTTATATTCGTCTCTGGGATTCAGAACAAACAGCAGCCTTTTTGCCACTTGTTGGTACCGTCATTTCTATTCATAGAAGCCACACATATCATAACCATATACTATACTGTGGGTGAGTGTGAGGAAGCTTAAAAAAGCTATAACTTAAATGTATGTATCATTGGTATGAAAAACCTTCTATTTAGGAGAAGGAAAAAACATAATTATTAAAACATTAATTATTAAAAACATAATAAGGATTCGAAATCCTTGTTAAAAATGAATAATAATTATAATAATAATATAATACATTTTATTTTTTGTGCAATTCATTACACAAAATGGCACCTTTTATAATCACATCAGTAAACAATAATATCAAACAACAGCATAAAACCTTGGAATTGTAATGTGCAAGTAGGGTCCAGGGCATGAGTATGAGCATAACGTGTAATACCGAAAAGTTTATTCTGCTTGTCTATTCATCATGAAGCTTTAACCTAACTTCAACTATAAGCTGCTAGTATAAAAATGGAGACGCTCCGACATGGACAATATCGTGGTCCTCATTGATGAACACTAATATAAAGGTGCTCTCAAAATAGCAGTCATGACTTTGGAGAAACTCAAAGCTGCCTGTCCTGTGTCGCCTCCTGTCCTTCATGGACATGGAATGGAAAAAGCAGGGTAAATGTGGGTGCCTGCATGATGAAGTTGGTCAGGAAGCATACGCTCTGTCGCCTAGCAGCCTGGCTGATTTTACAGGAAAAGGAATGAATGAGTCGTCTGAGGCTGTCTGTCAAGCCTTGAGCAGCAGACATGTCCTTTGCTTTATGTCTGATGAGAAATGAAGCTAGTGGTGCTGTCCTGACAGACTGAAGTCTTTAAATGAATCATGGGACTGGAAATGTGTCACCAACTCTTGGCACCTTTTTTTGACAATGGAATGCTCAGTGTGTTCCTGATGTTCAAGTTTGCTTCAGTACCGCCTGCAGAACTCAATGTTTAAGAGTACTTATTTTATGTGGGGAGAACTAGCAGTGTTGTTTTGATGATTTCCCCTTCAGCGTGTATCAGATGTTGACATTCATAATTTGTTTCCACAGACAATGTAAAGAATTGATCTTCAGAATCATTTTATTAAATAAAATACAATATGAACATGCACAGATAAAATTACCTTTTTCAGAAGAAATATTCCAGGCTTTTTCAGTCTGATCTCTGTGACATCTATACCATATCATTGATGCCACAACTAGGGATGGCCACATTTTTCATACCCTCTTATGGTATTCAACCATGGGATGGGTGAAATGTCAGGCTGTGTGAGCCTCATATCTGTGAGTGTGAGTTGAGTGAAGGGTTTTTGGCACTGTGCAGTTCAGCTCGGCACAGACCGACTGCATACACAATGATAAAAACCCTGAGAAAGCAAATATCAGCGACTGGTGTTGGAGGAAAAAAAGTGAAATATGATAGGCTCTACACTATTTTGAAGCATAGCTAATCAGCTAAAAGGTACCACAGCAGATGATAAAGTTGAGCAAAGTGCAGTGTCTTTTAAGTATTTTGTCTGTTTTTAGTTTCATTCCTCTATTTTAACCCTAACTCAGTGCTAAACTAACAACTGAGGTGGGCTACTGGTCTTGTGTTTTTTTCCTCCCACCCATTTTCAGACTGTGACATCACCAGTCATTGAGCGCCCACAGCACCCCTCCATGTGGCTCTCTTAAATGCACATAAATTAACTTTATGACATTGTAGTTAAAGACAAAGAACAGAAATTTGACACACACATACATGTCATAAATACTGCCCTCATTTAAATACCTCTGTATATAGTATTGCCACTATACTGCCCAACCAGTAATTTTGCCTTACCCTATATTTACAAAAGAATAGGAAACCTGTTGATTTGAAATGTACATGTGACAGGTCTCAGGATGAGATAGATAAGACAGAGTAGCCCACCAAATCAGCACATACAAAGTTTGATCTCACAGTCTTGTATGAAACGCTGAAACAATTTTGATTACATAGGTTCTCCTCAATGTTTTCTGGTATCCAGGAACTAGTGGAAACTCCACTCACACTACTGGAGTAATAACATATTATCACACATCCCTCCTCATGGAAAGTTAGACTCCTCTTTGAAAGTTATACAGATTGGCACCAAAGTATTCATGAAAACATTTGATAAATATAGATTTCCATTGCCTCTGTTATAAGTGTTTCAGGTAAACAGATTCTGTGTTTCAGGTTTCAGTGTTTCAGGTAAACAGATTCTATTGTGCACAAAGTACAAAGAAATGCCTCTGAATCATCCTCCATAGGAAATTGATCATATGGTACAGATGATGCAAATACAGACTGGAAAACCTCCGCAGTCCAAATGTAGTCTTGACAAAGTAAAACCCACCCACCATTTCAGCTGGTGATTTAAAAAAACATTTGGCTCTGCTATTTAATCAGTTATGTTTTTGCTTGGGAGACACATTTCTGAAGCTGTGCGTGAAGAGTCTTTCTCTGCTCCGCTACTGCCAAAGAGAGCTTTTAAAGAGCTCAGCTACAGCTTCTTCAAATAATCGATACTAACATGTCCAAGCAATTATCCCAACATGCACATCACAGCCTTCTGTGGAAATCACAGCATTTGGTCCACTTAGACTAGGGCAGTGGGGAAACGCTGCCAGCTTTTTTTGGACTTTTGACTCAAAGGCTTTTTAATGCAAATTGAGTCGGAGAGGGGATGGGTCCCTTCAGATGGCTCCCAATTTCTTTTGGCTTCATGAGCATCTCAAATGAGCAGAAACTGGACCTTAATGAACAGAAATTACCCTCTTAGACAGATTGCTTCAGTTTTCTTATTGGCAGGCCTTGATTCAAGTTTAATCTCAAAGGTGGAATATCCCTCAGTGCTTTTGTAATCCGTCCATTAACCTGGCAGTGCTCAGTCAAGCTGCCTCCTAGCAATACTAGTGAACCATTTTTAGCCTTTTGGAAAAATATCATTTTAATGTCCCACCGTTTGCAGTGTTTTTAATGAAGAACCGCAAAATGTTACTGAGCACAGTGGTAACAATATTGTTTGTGGTCCCTTTTAATTAGCACTCTTGTGCTTGGAGAGGTAACTGAAGGCCAGCCTTTGTGAACAAAGCACAGTGTCAGCACATCTGCCTGCATTGATCTCGCTTTTGGCTTGAAAAGTTAATTGCACATAACACTTTTTCACTGAGGATGTAATTTACTCTCGGTTGCAGGCAGCAGAATAAATTGATTAAATGTAGCTCAGGCTGCATCAGTCTGGAGAATGTCTTTAATGGAAAAAAAGCAGTATATTTAAAAATAATTCAGTCTTCTTGAAAGTCTCCAGGCCTGGTGGATGGATTTAGCTTCCTCATAAGTTGCAGTGCTGTGCTGTTTACAAGCTTCGGTTGCTTTTTCTCTCAGACAATGAGATTCTGAATATTTAGTCATTTCTTTATGGAGGCTTTTTTAAGAAACCATCAAAATAGAGTGTCTTTTAGTCTTTTAATATCAGTGCTTTGTACCCACCGGCATCATTTAAAGTGTGAATCATTCAAGATCAGACACTTGAGTCACATTTGGAGCGAAGAGCTACTGAGGGCTTGTGTTTCTGTGCTAGGATGTTCTGTCAGTATGTTTTATACACGAAGCTGTTGTGTGCTTTGAAATATAAAACACAGCTGTGTAACCAGCATCTCCCTGAATTACTCACTCCCTGCTACTTTGATTCTGGTCTGTACTCAATCATGCATCAAATACAGATCACAACATTAATATCAGTGTATTCTGGTGTGTTTTCTTCTTTTCAGAAAATGCTGGAGGCCACTGAGATCCCCAAGACCGACAAGTGAGGAGGAGCAAAGAGGCCAACAGTGGCACAGATTTTGAGCATGTAGATTTGAATCTGCATCCGAAGAACTTGCACAAGGTGTTTACATACAGTGTACAAGCATTACATATAACCTACCACAAATGTGCACTCCTGGCAGGGTCCTTCAAAAAGAACTGCTATTTTGCTGATAATGAAAGCTTCTGGGTCTGCGCTTGGTTACAGCATTTCTGTGGAGAAGTTCCACTTGGAGCTTTACACTTTAATTATTGTCTCAAGGTGATTTTAACTGGGTTCAGTATGTGCAGATGTTTTTTTTAAGAGATGTTAAAATATATCAGGCTAGGAAGTACTCCAAAAATATATAAAATACTGAGCAGTGCCTTTATTTATCACTTTATCAAATCACATATATTTCTGCTTATGTGCTGGGGTCATGTGCACACTACATGGTACTTGAAGCCAAGAAAACCTTATACACCCTTCTCTCAAAATAAATATCTATTACAAAAACTACTAACAGTGTTGCTCTTTTGCTGTCTTGCCTTAGTTGGAGCTTGACAGGTCAGTAATGTTGCATGTGTTATTTTTTCTAGGTCACATGCCATGCTTTAGTGGGATCTGAATAGGGGGTACTGCAGTACAGTATATATGACTATGAAATGAATATTATATTACAGAAGTGCTTTCGTTAATCAAGAATGAAAGCTTGACAATGAAAGAAGTCAAGGAATGGATCTCATTGGTCGGAGTGGAACAAAGCCGCTGCTGTAACTATAGTGGCCAGACCCTGCTTTGATGTGGAATCACGAGTGTGCAACTGGTTACTCCACATTCACAAAGCATAATCAGATACCATTGTGTCCCAGTATTTTTAGCTTTGTGTATTGTCTGTCAGTCTGCGTAAAGGTGAGTGCACGTGTACATGTGCACACCTACACCATGCAATCTGTCAAACCCAGCCCAGGTTCTTCCTGTTTTTCTCACCTCGCGTTTGCTCATTTGAGGCACAACAATTGTCATAAACGGTATACAAGTTTTAATGATTTACACATTAAAAAAGGTGTGCTGATTACACTTTGTAGTCATCTGGTGATATCGTTCCTACTTTAAATCCTCCAAAATGCAATAGACATTTGAATTTCATTTCCATTACAATGATCCTGTGCTCTAGCTTGGATTCATGAACTGGCTGATTATTTTTGATAGTCATCAGTGCAAAGGGGACTGCTGGATTTGGATTCGATACCTGTTGTAAATCTGTGACCTTTGATTCACTTTTATTTATATATCTTCGAGAAACAGTTAAGTTCATCCTGATCCAATGGTTCCAATGTTTCAGAATATTTGTTTAAATGAGCATTTGAGACACAGACAGTGAAATCTATATGGCTGTTATTTGTATACAGCATGAGAATCATAATTTGGCCATATATAAATATATATCTCTATTTTATCAGCTCCAGTATCCATACAGGAGGACTTTGTAGTTCACTGTAGTCAACCTGTTTCTCTGCATACTTTTTGTTTAATCCCCTTTTCCAGAATGGTACCACAGCCACTCATTCCAGCACAGCCCTAAAAATGATCAACTACCCAAAACATACCTGCCCTGTGCTGGTCCTGTAGGAGTCCTGAGCCTTGAAGAACATGGTGAAATCAGACAAGTATGCAGAGCAACAGGCAGACTAGAGTTTGTAATTGTGGAACTAAAGTGCTCTTGTAGAAACAAGGTGGTGGTCATGATGTTATGGCTGAGCGGTGTGCATCAGTGCATTCCGCGACCTCTTCCTTCTGGGGGATGGAACATGCTGCATCACCAAGCCTGGGGAACCGAAGAGCAGCCTGAAGACTCTGTGCTTAAGCACACTGATGCCTTTTAAGATGAGTCAGACTGGAAACAAACACAGGCATACGGTCCACTGACCACACCATCAGGGCAGTATGAAAGGTCACCGCTGTCACAGTGCACAGAACAGCTCTAACTAGGACACAGCTTATCCCTGCCTGCCCCAACACTCAGCCTAATGCCTCTCAGTCATTTATTCATAGAGTGTGGGGACAGTGACATGCTGAAGCTAACTGTAGCATGTGTGTGTGTAAGTCTCTGATGTCCCTGGATGGTGCTGGGTTACTTGAGACATCTGGCAGCAACGCTGGGCAGTAAATTATGGTTGCAAACCTTTCAGCAGTAGTGCTGTGAGCAGCCACTTCATGTCATGTTTAAACTCCCTTTCTAAACTCTCCAGTCATGTGCACAAGACTCAGCACAATATTCTGCAAACCTACAGCACCGTCTGGTAAACAAAGACTTATGAGATGGTGATAGTAGATCTGGAGAGAACTTAGCCCTGTTACAAATGGTGCCATATGCCCTGCAGCCCTTCTGAAAGTCCACACTGCGGTGACATCAAAAATGTGCAGACCTACAGGGCATGCAAACTTAATGAAGCTTGGTTTAAATGCATGCCTTAGACCAATACCACTATAATAATAATTTCTTAGTTCATTTCTGAGCTACTTTATATACAAAACGTAATGACAAGCCAAATTACTAAATTTTTGCTCGTATAGACATCTGACATCTGTAACCAAAGTTTCTGATTGGTCCTAACATACAGCCCAAAGAATGTGAAGAGGCTGACTCTGGCTGGGCACATTTCGTCTTCACTGAGGGAGCGGAGAGGTCCATTTCTAACCAAAATGAGAAAGACCATCTTGGGGTCCTCAACTGTGGGGTCTAGAACTCCAGGTTGATATTCTTACTGTCGTTATGCCCTTGAGCAAACCACTCTACTGCTACTAAACATGTATTTGTTGGGCGAATGCTGTATTTAGCAAAAGTGTCAGTAATGAGTACAAATGTGGAATAGACAGTTTAGAAACCACACTTCTGACAGAAACTACTTCAGATGTTTCAGGTCACATTCGGGTATATATAAGAATATAATAGTTAAGATAAAGCCAAGGGAATGAACCCGTCTTTTTGCGTTAACAAAAAACATTAACGAGTTCCGCTGGTGTGCTCTGGAGTAAACTTAAAAAAATAAATAAATAAATAAAAAGACATTAGGCCAAAATATAAAGACATTTTCCACAACATTTAATTTTGGACATTACCATAGCCATATGTAACTTCTGAAGACAAGTTTCAACAACATTTATTCATTTTGCTTATTCTCTGTCATTTTTCTTATAAGTCAGTACAGTTTTGGTCCAGTAACATTTTGTGGTGGTTCTTTTCCCTCAACGTACGTGGATCAATTATGTCAAACGTACAACACATGCACATGTCATTTTACCTGTTTACATCAGGGTAGGACAAAAAGTCTGAGACTGACATTAAGAATATAGCACTGGTATCTTTTTCGACATTGCTAAATTTGTTTGAGACACTCATAACTAATAAGGCTATATTACAGCTATGAACCAAGATGGCCAACACTGCAGTTCTATAGAGAGCACCATATTTACATCTATATTTACAGACCTTATTGTTTAAAAAGGAAAACAAAAATACAAGATCATTTTCCCCCCCGCCCCCCTCGGTCAAGTGAGCCATTCTAAGGCTGTACATGTTATGAAATATAAAACAAAAATATGTATATTTACAAATAGCTGCAACTTATAGCTTATTGCCAATGCCCTTTAAAATCTCTCTTCCCCTAACCCCCCGTCTGGTTCAGCATGGGCCCTTTATAGCTTTGATCTCACATCTACACCAAGTGGTGGTCATTCACAAGCCCCACTCCTGACATTGTATTTCCTGAAAGAGTGGCCACACAAGAAGCTTGTCAAGGTTTCAAGAATTTCTGGAGCCAGGCTGCAAGGTGACGAACCAGCACGGCTTTAATTCTAAAGTCAACCCCAGACCTGTATTCAACACAGCATCTTAAATCAGCAGTCCATTCAAACAAAATAAACTTTTTAAAAACATATTTACATACCCTATAGACATCTAAGGCCAGCCATATTTGGAGACTGGTGCATACAGTAACAAAAGTGTGAACTGCAAAGAAAAAAAGTCTAAGGTGAGAACAGCTGGGCTGAGACTTAACAATTAGGAACCCATTTTTCTAATGCCAAGAACATTATTCCGGTCTGGTGTTTTTACATTTTCATCAGAACAAAACACACAGTTAAACATCTGAGCATTTCTGTCTTAAAGGTTTTAAATGAAGATTGATACAGTGAATACATCAAGGAGCCGAGTATCTCCAGCAGTCTACTTTCTCTGTTCCTGTGGGCCTCATACACTACTGCAGTGTCTACTCAATCAGATCAATATCTGCAGGTGGCTGCAGGGGGACACAAAAAGAACCAAACAAACAAACAAAAAAAAGTCCAACTATGTGGGTAGATTTTTTAAATAAATATGTTAATTGGAGAGTTCTATTACAAATTTAGCCAGACTACACACAACTGACAGTTTATCCAGTTTATCCTCTGTCTGTTATCTTTAATTCTGTACTTATACGGACACTTTTAAGACTAATGTTGGAAAAAAATATATATATTTTTTTTTCATCTGAAGCACAGAACAAGAATTTGTCAGTTTAATCACCACAAAGTTACACTGATAGTCTTGCACTTCTCACAAGAAACAACATTTCCTGATGGATTGTCAATAATTTCCCATTTTGTTTTAGGAATATATATATACTTCAAATAAAGTAAATGGTACATGTAAAAACTGCCTGGAATTACCATTCATCTCTTAATAAAATTCAGCTTAAAAGTCCTGCTGAAAGTGGCTTAAAGTCTGATTATAGACTATTTGTCAATTAATGTGTATTGTATTGAATTTCAGAATTGCAATTTGGTCGTTTAATTTAAGACTTTGTGGACATTAATCCAAAACTGGAGCTGCTTCTTCAATATTAGCTATTGTTTTATTTAATGCTTAGCTTTAAATGTTTTTCAAAAGTAACTGACTTGTTTTAAATGACTAATTGGTGTGTAGTCAGGATTTAAGTGCTCACAAACTAATGTGTGCTACTCTGTCACACATTTATATTTATCTTTATTAAATATTTCATTGTCATACAAATCTATAGATCTGTTTGACTGACTGGCCAGTGCCCAACCAAGTAATCCTTAAGCGCTTATCTCAGGAGTTTAAATAATAATAATAAAAATAATAGTAATGATAAAAAAAAAGGAGGGAAAGGAAAAAATAAATCAGCAGGGAATCCAATGTAAAACGCTGAGATGGTTTAAAAAAAAATAATAATAAAAAAATGTTTTAAAATGCTAGCAGCGTGCACCTCTTAAAACCCAAAACAGAAAGAAAGAAAGAAGAAATTCAATAAATATTTAAGAATGATTAAGACAACATAGAAGGCAGAGGCAGGTTCAGAGGTCTGCTGAGGGTCAGGAAAGGTCATACACAGCTACTGGAAGAGTACTCAAGTCCTCAGTATGCTACAAATATGGCGATAAGAGCAATCTGCTACAAGGACCAATCATGCAACCGGCCATCAAATGACCTGGCAGCAGCTGGCCTGGGCAGATGTACAAAGCAGCCCATCCCTGGGGCTCCTCTGGATGTTTACAGAGATGGTTTTTTCACACAGAGGTAGCTGGAGCACATTGTTTTTCAAGTTCAGGTTGTTCTCCTTGGCTAGGCCTAGTCCATTCAGCATGGCTGCTGTTTGGTCCGGGTAACGCTCTGCTGACCCACCGTTGACATTCCTAGCATGGCCGGGCACGGCCACCTTGTCCAGGCTGCCATTGGAGCCGATGCACATCTTCCAAGACGACTTCTCTTGCACCTTGACCCTGGAGAGGCTCTGTGGGTCGATGATGAAGCGTCCACCTCCTCCACCTCCTGCCCTCGAGTTACGAAACTGCGAGCTTAAACACAGACTCATGAGCTTTAAGCTCTCCACCAGTTCTCCGGCACTCCTGGCTGCGCTGCGAGTGGAGCCTGATGTGGGGTTGTTGCTGCCACTGGAGCAGCTAGAGGGGCTCCCCTGTCCTTTAGAACCCCCTCCTCCACCCCCTGCAGTCCCACCACTACCTCCGCTGTTGTTACTGCCTCCTCCAGGAGGGCTACCTCTGTCTGGTCCAGAGTTGCCCTCCCCTGGGGGCTTGCTTTGCCCTCCTCCACTACTGCCACCCCCTCCGTTCCCCCCAGAGTTTCCTGGGGGACCTTCGCTGCTGTCCCTCCTATTCCAACTATATGTAAAACCAGATTCTTTGTCCAGGCGGCGACGGTGACTCTCAGAGTCGTCGTCGCTGGTCTCAGAGCTGGAGCAGCTAGACCCACGGCCCTGGCTTTTACGCCGGTGATATCGTTTCTGCGCTGTGCCAGGCGATGCCATATTCATCTTGAGACGGCTGAGCTTAGGTGGCAGGCTCTCATCCATGTCAAAGTCGTCATCTGACTCACCCTCCTCCTCGAAGATCTGGTTGAGCACGGGGGCACTCTTGCGTGACGTCAGTCGGTTGGTGATGGACGGCGGCTTGCGGCGCAGGATCACCTGCGTGGGGAGCGGGGATGGCTCCTGCTCCTCCTCTTCCTCCTCATCCTCCTCCACTCGGAAAAGGCAGGTGCGCTGCTTGGTGGATGCTGATGCAGATGGGACAACGCCGCTGGCTTTGAGGGGATTTGGAGGCAAAGGAGTCAAGGGGCCAGTTGAATGAGACATGCCACAGGCCTCACTGCTTTCATCCCGCCGACCAAGCTCCAGGAGCCCTTTGCTGCGATGGCCATTCAGCAGGTTCTCAGCACTGCGGGCAGGAGACTGTGGCCCCCCTGCATGAGAGATGGACGAAGCAGCCAAACTGTCCTCAATGTCCTGGTGCATGTCAATTTTAGTTGGCCAGGATTGCCTGGGTGGGGGAAATGGACATAGAAATAAATAAGACATTTGTAACTGGGAAAATTCAACAGTGATGGACACTTTATTCAACAGACAGTCCGAGTAATGCCAACTAAAGCAAACTATATTCTTTGTACATGTCAAAACTATAATCTACATGGAAATATTCAGAAAGCAATGTACCAGAGAAAACCATATGGAAACAAATCAAACTTCAGGGCAGAGACAGAAAAGCAGCTCTGATTCTGAAAAGAATATAGTGAATCACAGGATGCTTTGCAGATTTCAATGTCCTGATTTTGTTTCAGTGCTGAATCAGAAATTATTACAATGAGTTTATATTCACAAGAAAAGGAACTAGCATTGCCTTAAAGGGATTTAAGGCTAAGTGCCTTGAGGCTATGTCTGAATAGAACCTACTGCAGTGAACATGTTCCTAGGTTGTCATAACCACAGTCAATCCTTTACTAACAATACTGCACAAAGCTTTTGTTGATATAGTGATAAGCCAAACAGAGCACCATGGTCATGTCCCAGAACACAGAAAATATTAAGAGCAACAATACAAAGACTAGATGGAAATAAATCTGTACAAAAGGACACATGCCCAGAATTTCTTTTTACATGCAAACATAAGCCTTTTGAGCACATGTATTTAAATTCAAACAGCTATTTGTGCTTTGCTTTAGTAGCCCTAGATTTGTTCATCCTGCGTGACCCTTAAAAATATATTCTGAATAAGTTGATTTCAAAATGACCTAATGAGATGGATGTAGGAGATTTTTTTATGCATGCCTTCTCCTCTCTTCTGTTTTTAGACAGCAGCAGCAGGCTCGCTGCTTTTCTAGGTCAGTCCAAACCAATTTCACAGCCCTTAAACACATTTGTCACCCTGCACAGGGTTCAGTGGCAAAGACAGAAGATGTGCTGGGTGTCCTTAGAGTGCAGTGTAGACTGCATACAATAGCTAGCAGAACCATCCTCTAGGGGAGACCATTACTGTACTCTGCCCCACCGACAGCACTGCTTAAGATAATATGTGCCACAGAATGGATAATAAAGTAACATTCACTCGTGATAGGCACCACTCTATTATACTCTGCCTAATGTATGGCAGATATAAAGTGGCCTGCTGTAGTAAACAAAAGGGCTCTTATCTAATACTACTCTGGCATCTGCCTATGTTGATCATATACCACAGAACTGGACAGACAAACTTGATCTTCATGTCTAACAATGGTTTACCATAACATTTATCATGAATAAACAAATAAAACTAGATTACATGTAAATTTCATGTAAATTTAAAACAAATCATAATTTTTTTTTCTTTCCTTTATCATCTCAATCACCTCTTTTTTGTAGAACTGTGTTGGATACAGTTGATACACAGACACCAGTTTCTCTGGTGCAGCAGACAAAAAAAATTTTAACAATGAGGTGATTTTCTGACACTGTTCTAATGCACTTTTCTCACAGTCTCCTGGCTCCCTCTTTTCAGTAGTCAGAAAAACCTGTCTGAGACAAATGTTCAGATGATACCACTATACTGTCATCTGTGTAATTGACTTTTGGTTAATTAGTCAGTTACAGAAGCTGCTGACGACTGATAATCAGTAAAAGTAAAAGAAATTAAACTAAGAAATAATAACGTAAACAAAAGATTTTAAATTTGGAACGGTACATTTTCAGGTCAGGATAGCTGGCTCTGAGTAAATTCACTGTGGAGCCCAGCAAGGGTTTTCTACTTTTCTACCATCATAAACAAAATGACAAATGAACAGTAAATATTAACTTAGGGGTCATATTTTAACAGCACTGAAGAGGGAACCAGTCCATCTCAGGCCATCACACACACACACCTATAAACAATTTTGCACAACCAATCTACCTGTTAGTATGGGTTTTCAGACTGTGGAAGCACACAGATGAAATACAGGGAGAACACACTAAACCCTACACAGACAGTGACTCGAGGCAGGTTTTGAATCCACAACCCCAAGAAGCCTGGACTTGTGTGTCAGCAACACTACCTGTTGCGCCACCATGTCACACACTTTAAATTACAGGGCCTCTAAAAATAAAGGAAGCCTTATATAGTAACAAAAACGTAGCACACAGAAAGCTCCGTCTCTGCACCCCGATAGATTTCATTGTAGCCAACAAGAAATCATTTGCTGTAACTTCTTTGGCTGGATATATAGTATATAAAAATAAAAAGTTTAAAAATATATAGCAGTGACTGTTCTAATTTTAAAAGGATTGCTGGCAAAATGATCAGTCCAGTGAGTAAAACAGCAAGTCCTTAGACTTGTGCAGACCTAAGAAAGGCCCATTGGAGGGCCATTGGCTCAGCTGCAGTACCTGAAATGGGCCTTGATGTTGCTGGGACTGGAGGACCGTGGCTGGACCTCCTTCTCTTGCTTCTCCCGTAAAATCCGCTCAGCTAGCAAGAAGTAGGTAGCCGTGATGTGGTTGTACTTGTTTGTCTCCAGGGCTCTGGGAAAATAACCAGATCAACAGTGGATTTAGAAAAGAAAGACCAAGAGGGAGGGACCAGCAATAATTTCGTCTCATGACATCTTCTAGGCAAAGAATATATCCATAAAACATTTAAATGATAACAATGCCTCTAAATGACTGAGAAACCAGGACGGTGTCCTATATTGTGCCCAAACTTATGTGACTAAAATAGCAGGGTATTAGAAGCATGCCAAGTCCACATTGATTTCTGTGAGCCCTCTCATGCTGATCTAATGGAGCTGGCTACAGCTAGCATGTCCTCGGCATGGCTCCAGTACTCAGCACAATCCAAGCAACATTTGCAGTCCCTCCTCTCTGCTTCTCAGGGATTACAACTCAATGAACAAACAAATGGACCCTCGGAGGCCACAAAATCGTGCTAGAACAATAATCTCTTGATAAGACTTGAATAGGTCAAATCTGCTGGCATAATCTGCATACCACTCTTCCCAGATGCCCTGTTTGCATAAAATATAGGCAGTTCAACATGCTGTCTTCACTTATGTTAATTCTGTTGCTACATGATATAAAAAGTTACAAAATGTGTAAACATTTAATTTCAGTTCTCATCCAAATATCACATCAATCATTAAGTAATCGTTTATTTTATATGGGAACGAACAAGCCTTTTTAACAGAAATGGTCAGGCACCCCAAAGAGGTTTCTGGGATTCTGATGTGACCTGTTAAAGACTGATAAAGTAAATATTCTACTAAAAGATCTAATTATTAAATAAGAAAAATACCAATGTAACAAATCAAACAACATTCAGAGTATTAAAGGCGGTTTTGCCCCAAGACACTAGCCCTTATTTGTTTAGCAGTATCTTGAGAGACTCTCTGAAATGGGTGGCAAGTCTCTAACAGTGAGGTGTTCTAGTTTTCTGGGTTTGTCAAAAAAAATAAAAAATACAGCAAAGAGACTGGTGTAGTTTGAACCATCACTCAGCATGAAGGTTTCACAGCATGACTCCTGTAATACAAGATTGTAGCAAAATCCATTTGATGTTCCACTGACAGTGGGCCTATGTAGTTCTAATGGTGAGCAATACTATCAGGAAGAATAAAAGGGCACTTTGTTTAATATAGTTAAAACAAATGGGGTATAAAACAAAATGAACCTGTAGTAAACAGGATAATGAAGGGGAGCATGTAATTGTGACACTTACTCAATGATGGTCTCTCTGTCTGCAATGTCTCCCAACACCATGCGCTGGATGATGCTGTTGTGCTCTTCCTCCGATAGGTTCTTGTGGGACACGAGGGGTGTGCTGAACTTGGTGGCTGGTGAAGGGTCTACACCCTGCAGCCATGCATGGCCCTCAATTTCCTCTAATGAGGCACGGTGCTTGGGATCTCTCTGCAGCATTCGGTTTATCAGACTGTTAGAGGTGAGAGAAGACGACAAATCAGCACCATTCAATATCAGTATTTCAGAGAACAGTCAGCAGCTATTATGGCTCATGCTACAATCAATGGCCTTGCCTTCACTCAACACCAGAGCTCTACCCTGGATGAGCACCTTTGCCACTCTCTGTATCCATGGCACTTATATGACGAATTCTTTTGGGAAGGGGGAAAAAAAACCTTCTGAGGAATTGTAGCCACAGAGGACCTCCCTGATTCGATCGTTAGCCAGAGAGAAGCGAATAAGAGTTGTATTATAGGGGAGAAAAATGACTGGAGGTCCCACGGCTATGTGAGCAGAGACTGAGCAATCCTCAGAGCAGGCTGCATCAGCATTCAGTACACGCACACTGCCAAATTACAGCCCAGCCGCCATGAAGAAGCGCCACAGCTGAGGTTCAGCCAGCTTACTGCCCAGCTTCAAAAATCATTGCTGCTTCACTGAAGAACCAGCCAGCCTGCATATTATCCACAGGCAAAGGACTGGATTCTCTCAAGGGGGAGAGAGGAAAGATAAAAGAACTGGGGTAAGATTTTTTTTTCTCATCCCTTTCCAAGTACAACAACAGCCACAAGCAGATGACAATTTCTAAAAAAAAACCCAAAACAAAGCATTAAATATATAAAGAATAAGTACTTGGCTAGTACTGATATTATAAGTTTAAGTCAAGGTCTATATTCAGCAGTTTTAATGTAAAGTACAGGCCTGTGCCAATGTATAAAGTGGCAGTACATCAGGTCTAACATTACAGGCATGTAATAGAAAGATATGGAAATATTCTTCCAATGTACAATAAATGATTAACTATTGGTTTGATGTTCTTGATGCTAGTATTCCTAAGTCCATCTCTAATCATAGTGTTATTATTCCAATGTTATCATATATCCCTTGTTTTATTTCAGCAGATAATCCATCTGTTCCTTTATGATGCATCATGTTCACCATTAAGTATGCAGACTGTCACACTGAAACATCCTCCTTGGTATTTAAAGAACAATCATGGTCATCAGTCCCTCTGGCAACAGCAGTAGCCATCAGAGTCCCATAATCACTCAGTAATCACTCAGCAGGGGCACTGAATAGTTGGGTTCAAACTGAGCCTCTCATGATGTCTAATATCAATGTCCGTGCAAACATGAGAAACCGAAGACACTCATTACAACAGGAGTGCATTTCTTTGTCTCTGTGACTTTTCTTAAAACAAAATGATGCCTCTTGACTATTACGAGAGGTCCTGTAAGATTAATGTTGTAAGCATATCATCAAATAAGGTTCTGTTCTGTATAGAGCTGTTAAACTACTGCTCAAACACTTAGCACCATGTGCTTTAGGAGCATGGCTGTTTGTGTATGTAAAGAATTTTAATATACCTGTACAAACTGTACAAGTACCAAACAGAGATGTGAGCACATTCACATTGATTTCTGTTCCTTAACTGTTTCAGGACTACATAATAGAGCCTCAGCAGAGTATCTGGCAAAAGGAAAAAGGGACAGCACATATAACCCAGCCAACAATTTACTCAGCCCAGCCCACATCAATTTTTACACATTCGCCAATAAAATTTTCATGCCATGCTAAAGCGTATCATTTCTGCTCTGAGCTGGAGAGACGTCCACCAGTGTAGTGGCTGAAAGAAAGGGGCTTTATCTGAAAGGAATTTTCTTGCCTGAAAGACTAGATACTATTCCATGTAGTCAGGACATGACAGCTATGATTGTTATATTCTCACAGGGCCCTTTCTCTGGCCTGTCAGAAAAAGGGGGTTGCTATAACTCAAATTATGCTTATCAGCTAAAGACAAGCCCAGATTTTCTGGAAGCACTCGGTTTGAGGAGCTTCACACAGTGAGGAGACAGAGGGCTGGGTCACTAATGGCGTCTATTTGAAAAGCAAATCAAATGTGTGAAAACAGAGATAGTAATTTAATGAGACAGAATATTACGCAACCAAGAAGCGACCAGATTAATCCTCCTAACACACTGGCTTTAAAATATATCCTTTTGAATATGCTTGCCAGATGAAAGACTGAATCTGACAGACCAAGGAGAAGGGTAAATAAAACCAGTATTTTAAATAAGCCTGACAAGCACAGTCCACAAAAGATGAACAGAAATATTCTGAGAACATAAAATGACAGTCAACACTAACAAAACATTTGATTACAGACTGAATCCTAGTAACATAACTTCAGACGTAAATGAAATTAAGCTGAAACACAGGTTTTTATATCTCATGACTTTGACGTTATTGTGGCTGAGATTAAAGAGTAGCAACATTTTATAAAAATCCAGTGTGATAGTCATATAGTGATACGGATATAAAACAAATCTGTCTCATCAGACTTTGAAATATTACCACCTTTGAATTTGTAGCACTGAATTTTTTTGCACTGAAATTATGCATCTGAATTTTGTTGCTTTTGAATTTAAGTCTTCAGATTTCCACCTCTGAATATTTGGCTTCACAATAATGCATCTGAATATAATTGCTCTTGAATTGAACTCCAATTGAATTTTTAAGAAGGTTAATAAATTCAAACAATATATCTCGAAGTTGCTCAATCCGGGACACAAAGGATGAGCAATCGATTCATTAGGATTTTCTCTTCCACCTTAAATGCTGCACTAGTTGCATTCTGTCGCTGCTAGATGGCGAAATACCAACACAACTTCCACACCGTGGAAAAACTACACGTTTAGCTTCCTTCCGCGGATATTATCTCTTTATTTTCAAAGTGTCTCAGAAATCTGAATGTCTCACTAAAGACACCATGTAACAGACTATTGACATCCTGAAGATGAAGTTATTTTACTGTGGAAATTTTTTGTAATGGCCCTGTGAACAGAGCATGTGAAATGACAATGTGGAAACATGAACTGTGGGGATACAGTCGTGTGAAAATTAAGACACCCCATGAAAGCCTTTGTCTTTTAAAACATATGGAAATTTGACTTTCATTTGAACAGCACTAAAAAATGGAGCTTATACAAATAAAACTTAAGAAATTACTTATAAACATAAGTTGTACAATGTAATTGACTTTGGCAGAAAAGATTTGGCAAATATTTCATGGGCGCACATGCTCACACACACTCAACTCTACTGCTCATCCCACAAATGCAATTCAAGAGCAATTCTATTCAGATGAATAACTGTGAAGCAAAATATTCAGAGGTGGAAATCTGAAGAAGAATTTGAGCAACTTCGGAATATATTGTTTGAATTTTTATATCTGAAATTATTAACCTTGAAAAATAACAGAAAATGTGTTCTTGAAAATTCACGAGTTCTATTCAAAAGCAACAAAATTCAGAGGCATAATTTCAGTGCAAAAAAATTCAGTGCTACAAATTCAAAGGTGGTAATATTTCAAACTTTGATGAGACAGATTTGCTTCCATACACTGAGTTCTTCTCAGCACCTTAATATGCAAACTCACTGTGACTTTCTTTCTGACTGACAGACAGACATTAAGTACTGAGGGTTACAGGATAAGGGCCATATCAGGCGCATGATGAAATGTCTACATAGCTTGCTGTATGGGCAAAGGTCAGAGAGGCTATTCAGTATGGTCAACATTTATATAAAAAAAAATATTAAAACCCATCTAAAGTGGTCATGGCACAAATGATATTTTAAATATTTAAGCTATCCTTAGGCATCTCTGTTGGTTAGTTATTTGTAAGTTAAAAGGATATATGCTAATGCTGCCAGCTCAGGCAATATCTATAACATCTTAATTAAAGGCAATATATTATGCCCCTTTTCAACAAGTTAACAGAACTCCCTGGGGTCTTAATAAAGCATCTGTGACATGCTTTGGCCCAAATACCACAGGCACCCTTCTCACGCTCGTTAAACATCTCTGTTCAAACTAGCCAGTTTGAGCACCTGTTCCTTTAAACGATAAAGAGCCACAGCTCACTGCACTGCCAATCAAGCAGCAGCAAGAGTCAAGACACACACTGTTTCTACTTGTTATGTTTTAACTCCACGTTTGTACCAGAAGGGAAGCAAAGTTAGTCTTTTGGAATCATACGTTTTACTGACTAAGGCAGGGAAACTGATTGGGTTGTATTATGTATTGTGTGTAAAGCAGTACTGGTCAGTTTGTGCACACATCAGAGCCAGCTTCTGTCAGTTTTGCCAGAGAGCTGTCAGTGTTCAAATCCTAAGGGTCTGAGTTAGGTGCCTATCTACAGCACACACCAGAGCACTGATAAAGAATCCAGCTCCATTCAAATCCAAACAGTCGGTACTGTGCAGCCAGCCAATACAGGGCCCACTTACTGTAGCTTAGAGGGAAAGCTCTTTTTTTGAATAGCTATATTTATGCATCACCTTGGAGCAAATCCTTGAGTATGAGGTTTGCATCACTTTTTCAGCACATTTTTTCAGGTGTAACGTTACAAGTGCATTGTTTATTTGCATATCTCAAGAAAGCTGAGCCAAAAATGGAAAAAATTGGAGGAACAAGTGAGGAGGATGTTAACCTCCCCTTTTCCTAGTTATAAACGGAATACATCCTTCTTAAATTTAAAGGCTCCAGGGGCAGCCACATAGCCTTGTGGGATGCGGACTCTCTCAGAAGTACAAATGCTCAACATTTATAATTCTTCTTGGTTATCAATAGTACACAAATTAGCCAAGACCTGTTCATAGACATTATATGGGGAGGCAGGGAGTTAACAGAAAATAAAAAGGGGAGAAAAGAAAGCGAAAAAGTCTTGAATTAAACTTAACATCTTACACTATTACATCTTGAGACAGTGTCTAATTATATTTTAGAGGAAAGCAAATGTCCTCACACCCCCACCCTCCCCAGAGTTTTACTGGGTATTGTTGCCTGAGCAGGGATCAGACCATAATAAAGACAAATGTTATCCCTTTGCTAAAACTAAGAATGTGTGTTTTCCATTACCCCTCAGACCTCCACACACTCAAATAAAAATACTTGCTTCACACAATATTACAAACTTTGTTCAGTAATTGTTTTTTTTCTTCTGCAAAAAATGTGTCTGGTTGTTGTTCAAAAACACATTAAGCAATGTGACACTTTCTTAAAGAGAATATACTGATGTGTTATTTGTAAAGATGCAATCACCAGTGGTAAAAGAAACAAAGACTTCTGTTTCTAAACAACTGTACTGCAGCAATGATGCTAGTGGAACTTGACATTCAACTCAGTTCCTGTGGTGTAACTGAGCTATCACTGAAATGTATCTTGAGGAATGGCCATATGAAACACAATAACTATACATGCTGACCAAAAGGGCACTTGTAGTGTATGAGGGGCAAATGGGCTTAAGAGCTGAAGTAATCAACTTAAACCTACGAGCAGCCCACCTTGAAAAAAGTAGCCCATACTAGAGGAAACTTAAATATCATATTTGGCTTAAACAAGATGACCACAACAAACATTCGCCTTGGTTTAGAGTATCTCACTAAACAGACAGACAGACAGACAGAGACAGAGAGAGAGAGAGACCCACTACTCCCATTAACCACATGGTGAGCAGCTCTGCCAGTTTGCCAGCCTTCTACTCTACAACACTGAAATATGACTCTGAGCAGCCGTTACAAGGTGAAAGAGTATGATATGAGAGCTAGTCATGCACTTAGAACCACAAAGTAACCTAATTGTCTCTTTGTGATGCAAAACTTGTCTACAAGATCCAACTGGAGAAGCAAAACCACAGCACTGCAGGAAGTTTACACTGCACATACCAAAGTAAACACTTCAGGGCAAGAGACTGGAAAAAAGCATTATGGAAGGATTTTTCAAAAATACCCAATGGAGTTCAAGATGGGGGAAGACACACCCTGCAGAAAAAAAAGATATTACACAACTAAGAACAGCACAGTGGTGCAACCAGTTGCAGGACTTCTGTCTTCCAGTGGGTCCCTGGGTGTTGGCCTGATGTCTAGGTTTCAATCAGGTGCAGTAGAAAAAAACTGGATTATTAAGAATACACAGCTAAAACCTGGCTCTATATTGTACTTGCAATAATTTAGATAGAACATTATCAAATATTGTGAATAGCACAAATTTCATCTGTGTTTTATACACGTTTTATGTACAAGGTAGAGTTTACTAAGGACAGCGACAGTCAGGCAATTCCTTAAGAGTATAATAAAGATATAAAATCTTTGTAGCCCTATGAAAATCAAGAAATATGTTTATAAAGCCCATGTTCTCACAAAGCAGACCAAGGATCAGTTCCCTGCTCAGGCCACTAAACCAAATGAATACATTTTGGACAGAAATACATGGCGGATGCACTTCAAAGCAATACAACATCCTGTGTTATAAACCAAATTTTTGTTTGTTGATATTTATTTTTCCCCAGAAGTCATAGTATTAGAATGGATTCACATTAATCCTATGTAGGTTTACTTAATGACCAGGAAGTGCTTTCCTAGAAATTAAAGTAATGAGCAATGTAACAGCAATGATTCTACAACAGTTATCTAGTATGTAGTTTAGGCACTGTAGCACTGTTGATGCCAACTGAGGATGGTAAATGTCTCAGAATCTCTCTAATACGAATATGGCTTTTGGTGTATAGCTTCCACAAACTTATCAGGATATGATTATTTACTGGTGGTGGCCCACCAGAAAGACTCTTGTTTCTCATCTGCAAACCCTAATAGCTGAAATAAAGGCCTTACTGCACCCTGAGTGGAGTCTGGTAATTGGCATTGATCCAGCTATTTCACACTTGCACAGCTTTGACTTCCCTGTACAGGTCCCCCTGATTCCCCTGGTGTACAGTCAAGTACATGCCAACAGTCAATTAACACAGTCCCACTAACAAGTGCAATTCCTGTTAATTAAAATATTTTCACAAAATATTCTTGAAGCCCAGAGTGTAAAAACAGAATTATCAATACTCTTCCTTAAAAAACACCCTGTGGTCAACAGAATTTTATAAAAAAAAAAAAAAAAAAAAAACAAACAGAGGGAAACGAGCTGGTCATCTTTTGTGCTGTTCCCTGAAGCAACTCTGAGGTTAAGCATTACCAACAGGGAAAAAGCACTTGTATAATTGTGGCAGCACTCAAAAAACAAGGTTAAGAACAGATAACTGATGCTTATTTAAAACCACAGCAACATGAACATTAAATGGTAGCAGGCACCACCCTTTTTTTTTACCAATAACAAAACATTGATTATCCCATATACCAATCTGACTATTTTCTTTAAAAACTATTAAGCTCGAAAATAGTTTGTTTTGTACATTAAACATCTATTTATAACAGGCTCACTAAGACTAAAAGATTACAATGCACATTCCCACTAATTGTCATTGTTAAGTTGACAGGCTCTCCACCATAACCACCATTTGATTAAGATCATGTTACTCACTAGATATTTCAAAGCCAAATATTAAGTTTACATTGTGGGTATCTGTGAGTGCTATTTCTAGGTGATACTTAAAACTGTGCAAAAATAATCGTTTCCAAATCTACTCAAATGAAAACTGACATCAAACCATCTCACCACTGATGAGAGGAAACCTGGAGCAATATAACATCACTGTGTAGAGTAAGACATATGTCCATTACTGATGATATTTAATCTGCTACATCATTTGAACACAGCAGATGTCCTTCACATTGTATGAAAATTATATTCATGATGAATGGAACAATAAGTTTAATTCACTAGAATAAAACCTTTTTACACGAACATCCACTGAAAGATCCTTTTCTTATAAATGTACTATTATGGGGATAGATGATTTTGTTTTGACAGTGAAGATATAGAATATTCCTCTTGCTTTGACTACACAAACAATTTTGAAATTCAGAACTGATAGTTCCATTGTAACATTCAGGCAATGGCGATAGAGATCATTTTTTAAAAATGGTCATTCGAATGTCTGTGTATAGGTGTGGGAGGTGCAATGACAGTACTAATGCTGGGACTGAACACAAGTGCAATAAACTGTTTTAAGATTAATCAAAGATTTTCACACCACTTGTGGTTGGCTCCCTCGTTTGTACTCCACTGTCAGTTCACCTACTCTCAGCTCTGAAATGTTTACATATTTAAACTGGCAGCCTTGTCAGTCAAGCCTTGACTCTCAGAGTAAAGGATGTTATGGTTTATGGTAGAATAAATTCAGGGTGAGGCTGTAATGTTTTTAGCTGACAAAGTAAGGCGTGTATACAATATGTACAATACAATAAGACGTTTGTACAATATGTACAACATAGACAGGGATCAGCATACTTACTCTTTGCAGGCATTGGAGACATGTGTTGGTACAGTGTATTTACAGTCCATTATCATGGTGAGGGTCTCACTGTCATTAGCTTCTTGGAAGGGAGGCTGTCCACATACCAACATGAAGAGGATCACTCCGAGACTCCAGATATCTACAAGATGAGAAAAAGAAAATTATAAATAAATAAATCAAATCTCTGGATTCTGTCTCATTAAAAAGGTGCTGTACATGATTCTGGAGAACAACTGTTGATTTTTGATCTTGTCAATGGGGTAAATGCACCCCTCCTTTTTATTTAATTAATGAATTTTCAAATACTCATTATGGCCTGGCAGTACTATTCTTTTTATAAAACTCTCTTGAAACTAATTTTAGTTTGACAAGAGAGCCCTTAGACAGCTGTTCTTTCATTGACATGCACTAACAAATGATGTTACCCGGAAGCTGAGTAGAACTGATTTGTCAGGAGTAGTGTAGCCAAAAATTGCCTTGGCTGTCATAACACATGGGAAGTCATTCATGCAAGCCCCTGACTGCTCAAACTATCCATCAATACTGAAAAGCTAAATTTAGCACAAATGTGAAGAAACAAAAAATTATGTAAAGTCTAGAACAGCTGTACTGCATAAACTACTTTGTAAACTTGTGTACATCAAAAGCTACCTCACTAATGAACAGAAGGACGGCTAATATCATATTCCAAAACCTAAAATGACATCTTCAAAATCACTTTATACAAAGTTGATTTCCTTAGCCCAGCCCTCAAGAAACCCAGTTTTTTCCATATCACAAACAGTGAGAACTAGTTTCAGTTTCGCATGGAAATTGAGCAGAGAGGGCTAGATTGTGAAACATTTGCTAAGAGGACACCTTCAGGTTCACAATAACCCAATTCCAAAAGTGAAACATTATTATAAAACCAAGAACAGTGCTTAACTAAATATGAATGTTGTAATTAACAAAAAAATGGAGCATTTAAAATTTGAGCAAAGTTTCCATCAGTCCTTAATTCTCATGTGATTTACAGAACCATTCCTCTTGCAGTAATATTTCAACAAATAATAAAAAAAGACAGCTGTCAAACGAGTGCAATATATCAGCAAAAGTGGGGGGTGATATAGTGGTACTTGAAATGTGCATTTTCTACATTACTGCAAATGACCTAAAACATTATTAGATGATAAAAAAAACAGCTAAACAAATTATACAAAAATATTCTATTTGGTAAATTATTAGAGGGAAATATTACATATTTGTGAGTGTCACAACTGTTAAACTCCATCATCAGAATAGCATTAAACAACTGGTGTGTGCATGGCAATGTGGCAAGGTCAAAGTGATAACTCTCCAAAACGAACATTGCTGTCCATATGCAGTTTTTCTAAGACAACGTGGAAAAGCCAGAAGGCACCTGGAAAAATGTTTTGGCAACAGATTAAGCTAAAAAAAGAACTGTGAGATTTAAATGAAAAGCGTTATTAAAGAAAGGGAGATCACTGCATTCCACCATAAGACCTCTGAAAAATGATGGTGGTAGTGGCATGGTTTGGGCCTGGGGGGGTTTAACGGTTCGGTTCAGACCACAGTTTGTATCTCACAGAAAAACAAATGTTGTAGTACAACTCTGTAGATCTACAATTACAGACGTTGTGCATGCATAGTTTTCTGTCCCTTTTCAATCTGTTCTTCAATGGTCAAAACCCCCACAGGACCATGTCAGAGCAGGCATTATTTTAACATTGGATCATTCTGTGCACTGCACGGAAACTGATGTGGTCGTGGTAGCGTTTGTGTTGAAATGGTATGAGTGAATCAGACAGCCTTGCCGCTGAATTGTTAAAACATTGTGCCCTCTCAAAAGCCACTTGTATTAGATACACTTTGTAGATACAACATCAGAAGCAGTAGCTCATCTGTGAAGTAACAAAGCAGATATTTTAATGCTTTGGCTGATTTCTGTAGGTCACATTTACACAGAAATGTAATCACAATCCAAAGGGATCACAAACTACAAATATATTTTTAAGGATGTGTGTAATAAATAATTGTAATATAAAACTCAAACATGAACAAAATGGAGAAGGAAAAAAAAGGTACACAAACAACAGAAGGCTCTTTCAAAATATTTGTCTGGACACAGAACAGTATCATTCTTTGGGCGTGTCAAAATCTAGCACCTAAAGGCTTGACTAACAGATTGGCTTGGAGTCCCAGGCCAATGGGTTTATGTGCACTAGCACTGTTGGTACACTATGAAGTGGTAATGAGGGATGCTTTATTGCATAATGGCACCTTCATGTGTCCTACCCCAGTGTGTGTGTGTTTTTTTTAAATAAATATGGCCATTGATGGGCCAGTCTCACACACTGTGCCATGGCCGTTGGTTTTGTTCAGCCGTTAGGAACAACAGAACCCTGAGCTGCAGGTTCCATCTGCCTCCTGACAGAATGAATGCTGCTGAACAAAATTGTCTCACCATAGTACTCCTGTCACAGCAGAACGTCTGATCAATATCTGACTCTTGCAGAGAAATTTGTTTGAAAAAATTTATGGGCAAAAAACTTTTATTTATACCTGACTTGGACTTTAACATCATCCTATATCTCATGTTCTCTTCAGAACCCACCATAACAAACTGTAAGAGCGCCCCTTATGAACTCTTGGGCAACAGATCTATTTACACCTGTCCATCCAGCCATAAGCCAGTCGGAATTAATTGCAGAAAGCACAGCTCACCTTCACAGAGGGTGTAGTGGTGTTGAATATTAAATGTTTGGAGAAAAAGGTCAGCACTGCATGATTTCACCAAGCATGCCATGTTCCAATTACATAAACAGTGTTAACAAATCGAAAATCAAATACTTCTTTAAGCCCCGAAGCAGGTTTCACAAACCATGTGCAGTGCACATACACAAGACAAAACTCATGGGAGGAGACTATGCACAGAGAGAGGGGAGGGACGTCCCCAGGGCCAACAAATCCTGCTCCTGTTCAATTTTGAATGACTGCAGCAGAAAGTGTAGACTGGCTCTGGCTTGCTGCTGTGGCAGACATTGAACTACTCCATCAGGGTGGGGAAGCTAAAGGTGGCTTTAATCCACAGACTGAGTCAATGAAACACAATACACAAGGAGGCTGCTACTTTAGCCAACCTTTTCACACAATGACTTCATACCATGTGTGTACTTTAATAACATGCAGGTGTTAATGTGTTTAAAAGGCATGTGGTGCTTTTTTAAAATCCACTTTAACACACATTAATACTGGCAACTTTATTACTGTACTAATATCTAGCAGACAATTCCTTAAAGTCAACATGAATTAGCAATCACAATGAAACATGATTTAGTCACAAGATTTTTTTCTTGAATAGGAAATTAGCTAAAATTCTGTTATTGGTGCACCTCTAAGCAGCTCAAAACTCCATTAAGCCACTGTAAAAACTGTTAATATTAGGAAGAAAAGTAGGAAAGTGAGGCTACAACAGCTGTACAAAGATGCTATATGGACAAATGTATCAGGACAGGTCCTCTAATCATTAAGTACAAGTGTTTCATGGTACCATTGCTGAAAGTGTATAGAAATTAAGCACCTTTCACCATTTGTGAAAGTATGGGTCATTCTAAATGGCTCACTGAATTTGAGCATGTTTTTGTAATAGGATGCCACTGTTGCAACAGTGCAGTTTGTGAAATTTCTTCCCTCCCAGATGTTCAATGATTAACTGTGGGTAGTATTATTAAAAAGTGGAAGTATTTAGGGACAACAACAACTTAGCAACAAAGCAACCACGCAATGTTGATACACGTAACCACGTAAACTGATACATTTCCTGTCTTAAAGCATAGATCATTTTTTTCCATCTGACACATTCCCAGTATAAAATCCATCATTGACAATGATGGTGGATCACTCTTAAGTCAGTTTCTTGTCCCTTTTTACTAGCTATGAAATGTATTTATAATTTCCTAACGATTTAGAATGGGATGATATAAAATCTCCTGGAGGTGTAAGGTGTAGGGGCCCCAATATTTTTGTCCACATTTTAATTTATTTAGAATGGGTACTGAAAGAGTTTGTTTCTCAGAGTTTTTACAAAAGCCTTTGCTGAGGTAGACCAGAACAGAGGTGCCATGTTGCAGCATCACACTAGCAATTTGGGAATAGTTCTTCTGATTCATTTACAGACACTTGCATCATGTTCCCGGGAAAGATTATCCAGTTGATATTTAACAGACAGGATTTGAGCCACTACCTCTTTTCAGTCACTAATCTTATGCTAGCTTATGCTTTAAAAAGAAACATTTTATACCTCTTTTCCACAATTCCCTACATAACCCTAGGATCTAAATAAAATGTCTGTCAAATTCTTTCATCAGTATTCAAGAGGGATCAAACAACAGAACACCATATTCATTACATCATTCTGTGTCTGCACTCTACGTCAGGAGCAGCACAAAATTATAACAGCTTGATTTTTCCCATGCTGACAGTTAGGCAAACCACAAATAACTTGGTTGCCTTGTTTTTGGTTTGTAGGCTCCAGATCCCTAAATTAAGGTGTGTGTGCACTGAAAAGGTGGGTAAACATTTTCAAACATGTTGGATTTATATATAGGCTCCTTTCAATCTTTAACCAGTATACTGTCTTTTAAGACAAACCCTAAGTAAATGCAGACCCAATAGAATGCTACAGAGGCGTGTGTGCTTGCTTACAGCCGTTGTTGTCTGTTCCACTCAAAAGCTCAAGCAGGATTCTCATTAATACGAGAGGTCTACAAATGGCCCAATCTTAATGAACTGTTTAAAGAGGAATTCTTTTATTTAAATATTTTTCTAACTGTTAAGTCCTGCATGATTTTTAGTTAGTTATAAGGATAGGCAGCATCACATTTTAATCATATGTCATACCATATCCAAGACATCACCAAACCATGAAAGTTTGTGCCATGGGCATTCCTGTCTATCTGTGAGCCAGTACAAAAGCAGGAGGCATTTCTGTTGGGGTGTTGTGTTATGGGAATGCCCCTCACAGCATTGCGACTTTCCTTTGACAGTTTACTAGAGCACTGAAAAACAGAAATCTGTCAAGTTATCAAATTTCAAATATAGACACCTACACTCTATACTGCCCAACCCTAGTTAGTTTCTCTTTCAAAGACGTGGTTTATTTTGTAGATGTAATTTATTGTTTGTGTGTAACCTGTTTTGTTTGGCCAATAATATTGATTTTTTTACAGGTTTATAGAGCTGTTTTCGTGCTACAAAGGAAAGCCCAGGTACTGATGTGATGGTCTGCGATGTTCAATCTGTGGCAAGTTTTTAAAATTTCATAGTTCACTGACAGTTTTACAGCCAGAGACACTGACATAAGCATATGTACCCAATTACAAATATGTTTTCCAACGTAAACTTTGAATAAAATTGTCTGCTTCACATTTGTGCCAGTTTTTCAGAACAAAATCAGCCGTTTATTCATTTCATGATTGCTGAACACAATCTGGGACACACACTGGAGGGGGTGCCAATCCTTCACAGGGCAACACACACTCGCGCATTCACTCACACACACCTACGGACACTTTTGAGTCGCCAATCCACCTACGAAACACCTAATGTGTTTTTGGACTGTGGGAGGAAACCGGAGCACCCGGAGGAAACCCACACAGACACAGGGAGAACACACCAAACTCCTCACAGACAGTCACCCGGAGTGGGACTTCAACCCACAACCTCCAGGTACCTGCTGCGCCACTGTGCCACCAATTCACTGAATATGCTTGATTAAATTATTCTTTAATATACACATTATTTTTGTTTACTGGAGCAGACACACATTGAAAACTGTGCATGTGGAAATATGTAGTCTAGCAGGATTTTAGATCACGTTTTTCACACCTTTGCACAGCAACATTTCCTAAGAGATTTCTGGCAGTTTAATCTGGATTCTGGTCACTAATGGATCACTGTTGATTTACCATGTCCCATACAAATCATTGATGTTCTTTACATAAACTCTTAACACAGGAAAAAGACAACAACTGGACTTCGTGATTATTAATCCTTTTTATACATTACTTTATAAAATAAGCAAAATAAATATTATAATATTATAAGCTTAATATTATAAGTTCCTAAAATTACTGTGTAAAAACATATATTATAAATATCTTATCACTTTAAACTAATCAGGCTGTATTGTATACAAGTATTTTCTCATCCTCATTTTCACTTGTCTTAATTGACTCAACCATGTTCTGCTGGAAAATGTGCTTTTTTTTTTTTTTTTTTTTTTTTTTTTTTAAGCAACTATTGCTGCAATAATCCAGTCTGGTAGGTATTTTAAACTAGAAACTTGTTTCGTTATTGTGAGGTGTTCATAAGTTTGAACAGCCTTTTCGCCACACATTGGAAAATTGTTTTGAAACTCAGAATGTTAACGACAAAAAACTGTTAACGTACAATGATCTCCAAAGGATGACTAACCAATAGCCCACCCCACAATATGTTGGTATAAATGGGGAGACATTCACAAGCAGATAGGGTGCCAAGGTGACTGAAACAGAACAGGCAACTCCCCGGGCATGCTCATTCACCATGCCCTCTCCTCCCTTTGCCTCTGCCTCTCTCTCCCTCACACACACACACACACACACACACACACACACCTGGCTCGCTCTCAGACGGTAGCAGGTGTTACCATAGCAACCAGCGGGCTGGATTAATCACCCTCTGGGCGAACTACACTGTGTCTGGCTGGCACGGGTAAGATCAGGAAGACACTGCTCTAAACATAGTTCCCGCCACACATACACCCCCCCAAACACTAAAAAAACACACACACACACCTCTTCCTCCCCACAGCTCTAGCCATCCTGCTCTATCTCCTTCCCTCAAGCTTCAGCAAAAAAAGTGCTCCGTTTCAGTGCAAAAACAATCTGGGGGGAAAAAAAATAAAATAAAAAACCCAGAAAGGAACAGTAGACATCACCCCTGGAAGTAATGCACTGGTGCCAGAGTAGCACCAACAGCAAGACTCACGCAGGCGAAACTTGCATGCAACATATGCGTCTCAGTGGTGGTTTAATGAGTGATTCTGGGATTTGTCACTTGGCAATTTCTCAGCCATACAACAGCTTACAGTGGGCCAGAGGGGAACAGAGAAGACACACATCATTGGTTTTCCCATTCAGGCACATAACACACAGTTCCTGACTAAAGTAAGTCTAACATACCTGCTAGTTAGTTCACAGGGGATGTTAGGAAAGATTTTAGAAATCATTCCCTGTTAAAGCCAGATTAAATATGACAATGAAATTATTTAGTAAAAATAAATAAATTATTATTATTTTCTTTTTATATATATATATATTACTAGTGACTGGGCCAGGAGTGCCACTGCCATGAAATAAGTATTTTGCAATACTGCTGAGGTCTTTGTTGAGGTCAATTCAAGGTGAACCTCTTCAGCCTTCCTAGTATAACCATCTCAGTTTTGATAGCGGAAATTATTATCTAAACAAATTATAAAATCATCTCATAAACAGATTTTCCAGACATTGCTATGTCTAAGGAGACCTGAGCATATTTTGCAGGTCGGTGAGAGGAATAATTAGAGTGAGGCCTATTCGTCCGCTCCACAACATTACATCTATTCTGTGTAATTTGAGCTGAAATATTTAGTCAAATTGTAATATTCAAATTGTAAAATATCATACTTTGCATTAAGGCCCTAGCATTTTAAGTACATAAAAATGTATTTTGATCTTGGAGATATGCCACAGAATAAGCACCTTCAAAAGTCATATCCATATATGTTTATATAGTAATGTAGTTGTATTTAAAATGCTCCAAAAATTCTGAGGGTTCTCAAACAGGAAAAAAAAAATTCTCCATTATTTTTTGTGATTATTAACAATAAATTAATGAGACATACGTTAATATTAAAATTGAGACAGAGGATTTAGCAAAATTTTGAAAACAAAAACAATACCATTCACGCTCTCACGATAATAAAACATAGCCTGTAGAGTTAATGTACAAATGCCAATTGCAGCTGGACACTGACAAATTTATTTTAGTGATTTTCTTTGGAGAAAGTAATGTAGCTTAGTATTCAATAACCATTTTCTGTACATTCATAGTACACAAAGCATAGTGAACAACAGGTTTAAGAACATAGGCAGCACTTAACAAGGTCTATATTAAAAGCTTTCACTAAAAGTCACAATTTCCACAACGCATATCAAAATTGTAAATACTGGAATATACTGAATGACAAAGCCTTTATGTAAATATGACAATATAGTCACCAGCTAAATTGTGTTCAATTTTAACAATATTATATGATATTTTGGCAGACAACATTCATTTGTGAAAATTTACATTAATGATCAGGCTTAGTTGTCAGATATGAATTGTCTCAACTATAAAGAGTTATCAAATGAAACAGGGCTCAGCAAGCATGTGGAAGTAAAGTGAGCTGATCTCTGTCTACCAAACACTCAAAACACACAAAGACAAATTCCAGCTCTCTGCCCATCAGAGACACTGCATAGCTCTGTTCCGCAATTGCATGGTTAATTATTCTAATTCTAGTCTAATGACTATGGTTTCAGATAGCTGAACAGTCAGATAAAAGCTCAGTTAGACGGCAGCCACAGAAACTAGAAAATGTCAATATAGCTAAATTTAAAAAAAATACATATAAACAAAGTTCTTGTGGGCCTTAATGCAATATTAGTAATTAGCCTAGGGCCAAAAAGGCATAATATTTATTTATTTAAAAAAAACCTGTTTGCTTTCTAACATGGAGAGTAGGTGTCTTACGGCATGGTTTTCCACTGTGCCAAGCCATATGTCAACATGAGCTTCGAGAAGCCCTGGTTTAAATAATAAATCAGCAATATGACAATACTTGATCATTCATTTATTGAATGCACCTGCTTGTCCAGTTCAGGGTCATGGTGTGTCCGGAGCCTACCTGGGCCCAAGGCAGAAACACACCCTGGAGAGGGCGCCAGTCCATCTCGGCGCAACACACACTCACAGCTGTGGACACTTGAGTCCCCAATCCACCTACCAACATGTGTTTTTGGACTGTGGGAGGAAACCGGAACACACAGAGGAAACAGAAGCAGACAAAGGGAGAACACACCAAACTCCTCACAGTCAGTCACCTGGAGCAGGGCTCGTACCCACAACCCCAGGATCCTGGAGCTGTGTGACTGTGACACTACCTGCTGCACACCGTGCAATAAGCAGCAAAGTTTACAGAATCTGATCCAAACCTAAATCAGACATAAAACAGTGATACACATTAGATAAGTGATTTAGTATATAGCAAGTATTAATAGACTAAATATATATAGTTTTTAATCATTTAGGTTTAATCTATTACAATTTTCTGTTGACATATGTATCAAGACAATGTCCTTGAACACTGGATACACGATGAATAAAAAGATTGTCTAAGAGTCTGATTCTGATAAAGACGTGCATCTTGGACATCTATGCTTCCCACTTTTATACTTAAAATACGAGTTTCTATTTATTTTATTTCTGTTTGTTCTTTTTACTGGGTTTTGCATTTAAAAACTACGCTTAAAACATAAAATCTAGAACACTGTATATTGTTATGACATAGGGTGTCTTCTAACATTTCCTCATTCCCATGAATTCAACCTTAATATTATCCCCACAGGCCTCTAATGGGCAAACAAGTAGGAAAGAAAAACAAGCAAAACTAAAAACAACCCATCAGACTACCAAGTATGGAATTTATTAAGTATCACAGTCCTGTTCTTTCACACTAACATTTGCATTGATATATTGTCGAATAGGGTTCCATGTCTTGTGGAAGGAATCTGAGGTTCTCCTAGAGGAACAGAATAGATTCTCAAGTTTAAGACATGACAATATCTCCTGGATCCACTGTAGATTATATGTTGAGGGATGTATTTACGTATTAAATTGATTACTCTTGTTACATAGCACTGTTTGTTTGTTTGTTTCCAAGGCACAAGCTGGTCATGCTAATCTTCATTAAATTCAAAAAGCTTAAGAAAATTAAAGATAAAAATAATTTTATCCAACACACAACATTAAATCTGTGTACTTTTGAGGGTAGGTCATTTCAACCATTAATTAGATTTCCAGAGAAGGATGGTAAATTGTTTAAGAGGCTGCTATTCAAATAAACTTGCAAAAAAAAGTCAGCACCTGTTTTTTTGGGTGAGAGAGATCGATTGATTTCAGGTTCGCATAGGGTCCAGAGCCAGTCTATGGCAAGGAAAAAATAAACCCAAAATTACCTGTTATGCCACCCATCTAGATATATCACAATGCTATATCGTTGAGCGGGTCTTTGTACCCCTAATCCAAATAATGTATTAGACTGACTGTACAAAATCAGAAATTGCTGTCTAAATAGACCTACATACTTGCACTGATGACTACTGACATGAAAAATTACAGAAAATTACTCACTATATTTTTTGCAGAGAACCTGTGTTAAACGTTAAATGTTCAGGTATGGACTTTGAACAAAATTAGTTTAATGGACATTTAAACCTTGTTTCCAATTAGTTAAACAGAACTGTTTCCAACACCAAATTATGAAAAGCTAGCTAGGCTGGACCCGACCAGAGTTATAGACAGGACCTTTTGGAAGATTGTGAAAATAATCACTAACAATATACAATGAATAAGAGGAAAGAGTTGTTTATTTAAAAAAAAAAAAATAAAATAAAAAAATAAAAAAAAAAAACTACTAAGATTCATAGAGACTAGATCCATTTGTGCACTTTACAAACTCATCATGGCATGGTCTTCCATACATCCAAAGCCAAAGATTAACAACTCAAACAAATTTTTCACCCTTATCCAAGTCATCCTTAACTCACACCATTAAATATTTTTAAAAATAAATAAATTCACCATTTTTCACCACTTCGTAAGACTCAACAGACCATATTTGATTCACTCTTTTTAAAATTAATAAGTCACTAAAGCATTTCTTCTTTTATTATGCTGTATTTTTCCCCACTACGAAGACTGGATAAGTGAGCAGTACTATTAAATGTAAATGGCTCAAATATAGTTCTTCACTGCAAGGGCTCAACTGTTCAAAAATGACTAAATAGTTAAGAAAAAAAAAAAAGATGTTATTGTAAGGTTATTAGTCCATTCTGACTGAGGCACGGTGTATTCTCTGTAAACCAGAAACTTAGTACATTTTAACATATTTAAAACAACACAATGTATAACTGAACAAATTATTAGGCTTTAATAAAAATGGTTTGACTTTGTTAGAACATAAAAAAGGCAAGTTTCTATTTAAAATACAACGAAACAAAAATGCATGCCTAACTAGGGAAAAACATGTAATACAGAGGACCATTAATTTACCTCAGAGGAAAATCTCAGTTTATTCAATGGAGTCCAGAGAGGAAAAGCTTGAAAAACCTCACAGTAACGGGTTTTAAAATAGCAAGTATCCCACAGGCATGATTCACAGCTCACAAAGTTGTAAATGTCAGTCCCAAAGTGTGATGAGGCTGTGGCTCATCAATCTACACTTTATTAAAGACCGAGAGCTCAGTAAGAAAAGAGGAAAACATCCCTCAAATCAAAACAGGTCCTTTACACTCAAATGTTGTATCTATTTGAATAAATATAGCATTCAAGTTCAAGTGCTGTTAGAAAGCCACATTAAAAATTAATGCTTTTGGCTAAAACAGGCATAATCAATGTAAAAAATGTGTCTAAAATGAAAGTTCATTTCTCTTGTGTGTTGCTGATTGGTCCAAGTTAATTATAAATATATGAATGTTCAATGTAAAGATGTCTCTTATCCATTATGTAAGCATGACCTCTGTTTTAAAAAATAAAAATAAAAATAATTCTCAGACTCTCATTTCCTCAGAATCCCCAGCAACAACAAATAGATTCAGGTATAAACAAGGCCAGGACAGAGAGAACTACTTCCTTCTAGGGCATGATAACCCATATCCACAGGACTCATATCCTCATTCACTCAGGGCTAACCCTTTGTGTCCTGATCACTCACACAACTCCCACAAATCAAGCATTGATCAATGATAATGCCATGGTGGCACTGAAAACCGCTACATATGACTAAGCTGCTGCAGTATATCAATTTAAGAAGCTACAAAATGTCATGTACATTTCTTCTTAGGAAACTCAAAAGACTTCTGACCTGAGTGACCGAATCAAGCACATTTCACTCTGTCGTTATGGATAGGACTGAGTGCAGGGATTTTATATAACCCTATGTCTGCAGATCAGTCTGCCAACACCAATCATATCTAACAATTTTAAAGAGCAATAAAGCACTTCATTAACTAGACCATTGTGGCATGTGGTGCCACAGGTCGTGTCGTCACACAGCTGTGGTTTGCTGGAGCTGTGGGTTCAAAATCTGCATCAGATCTCCCGATGTCTGTGTGGGTTTCCTCCAGGTGCTCCAGTTTCTTCCCATAGTCAAAAAACTCATGCTGCTATATAAATTGGCTATTTCATTTTGTTCAAAAGGTGTGTGTGTGTGTGTGTGTTGTGCCCTGTGAAGGACTGGGGCCCTGTCCAAAATGTGATTCCATGTATCACTCTGGGTGTACTGTGACCCTGAACTGGATGAAGCAGTTACAGAAAATTAATTAATTAAAAAGGTGACCACAGATGTTAAGCAAGGGGTTAGAACAAAAAATGTTGGCCATCCTGAGCTTGGTTGAGAATATATATATATATATATATATAACACTGATAAGTTACAACATCAAAATGACCTTTTATGAATAGGTGCTTTTTTCTAATCTACAATTACAAAATTCTGTCAATCTGCATACATGTTCACCCTGTAGTTAAGAGGTTATGACCCTCAGAGCAGGTTATCTGGATGCTGGATCATTCTCAGCACTGCAGTAAAACTGATATTTTGGCAGTGTGTTAATGTGTGTTGAAATGGTATAAGTGGATCAGACAAAGTAGTGACACTTCATTGTCACTGCTGAACTGAGTACGGGGCTAGAGAATGACAAAAACTGTACAGCCACATATTATATTATATATATATATATATATATATATATATATATATATATATATATATATATATATATATATATATATATATATATATACACACATACATATATAAGGTCTGCGAGAGATCAAGTACACATATAATAGTATGAACCTGGGCCAATTGCTTAATGTAGCATTTCTGCGAAGTTTGCCAACGCTGTATCAAAACAAAATGTAATCCAAATGCAGGACAAAGTATTATTGATTCGAAAGCAAAGCCGGAAACAATCTCAGTGGGGAGGCCGCTGGCAATCAGAGCAGTGTCTATTTGATCACACTGACAGTGTCAATAAGGAATGTTTAATGAGGGCTCCAGCAGCGAGGGCTCAGCGTAAACAAAGACAGGATTAACTGTTCCACTGTCCAATCGCCTGGAACTGTGACTAGAGCAGGCAGTAGCACCAGCAGCAGCAGGAGACTATATGATCTCCAGTGGCCTCCTTGTAATAAATGCTGTCAATGACCTCAAAAGACAAACACAGAAGCCCTCAGATTAGCAGTATATCTCATTTTGAGGTGCGACATTCTTACAACGTATACCTAACCGGAGATTAGCATTAGATTAAGATAGCTAAATGCTAAAATGAAGAAAAAAAATCTAACTGTTGCAATTTTTGTGAATTTCATTGTATTATTTACTTGGATTGATACAATCATATTTGCTTGTGACTAGTATTTATAACTGAGCTAATACTTTAAATTGTAACTAGACTACTAGATTATGAAAAGTACAGCAAACTACAGCATTTTACTTCTATCTGAAATGGCAGTACCATCTTTGGACCTTGACCTTTCCATTACAGATGAAAACCTAGGACTCATCATTGGCAACCATGTTCAAAATTATGAATTTAATATGTATAGCTTCTAATTACAGCTGGGTATTGTGAAAATATCTAATAATTAATGTGAGAAATTATGGGGATGTACAAAATTTTCTAATATAATAGATAATGTTGATACTTAAGATGGGTCACTATGTGACTTTTAGATCGATTTTAACCCTAATTTCCAGTTGAACTGAGTGTGTGCTTGTTGGCTCTAACCTGCAGATTCTGGTGTAGTCAAAGTTGATAAGTTGGAGGGAACATTGGGTAGTGTGCAGGGGGATTTTTTGCTTCCAAATCACTTTTCTGACATGTCAGAGCATAAGAAACATGTTTGATTATTTTTGACCTGACTTTGGATGTAATCTCATAGTGTAAACTGTTCTCCAACACCAAGTCTGAACGGGTCCCTTCAACAGCCAAGAAAAACAGCGCAAAAGGTAAACACAAGAAGTAGATACAAAAAAGGGCAATGTGTTCAACAATACAACACGATAAAATAGTCAAACCACGGAAAACTACAAGACACTTCATAGTGTTAGATGGATATTCAACTAACTCACCAGCATTACCTGTAACAAGAACACCACAGTGGGTCGAATACGCCTTTATAGCCATTATTTGAAATATATTCTAATTTTCCATTCAACTTTAAATGATGCAGCAACTTCACTGTGGAGTCCACCATTTCTACACTTATGAACTGATGAAATCTATCCAAAAAATGTATCCAAAGTACCCAAAAACCTTTTTCCTTTTTGATTCTACACAAATGGTAATACAAATAATAATAGCAACAAGCTGTCTTAATTCTATGTTTATATCTGTCTCCAAGGTAATACGAATCATTTGTTTGGTCATTCTGTCTCTGTGTGAAAATATTGTGATATAAAATTTCCAGTGTTGTCTCACTACTTCCACTAAGTTTGGTAAAACACTAGGAAAGTGCTTGATTTGAGACACAGACAAGAAAAAGAGAGTCATTCTTAAAATCTAGGCTGTGGTATTCATTTTTGTGTTGTCTATTTCACTAGCATGACCCAACATGCTTCAACATTTCCACGCCTCACCCCTGACGTGCAAAATCTGCATCAACCTGAATACAAAATTTCTTAGAAATGGCAAAGGAATGCCACAACAATTCAGAAAGGTGCATCATCATTAACCACAGTATGTTGCTCTCATTGTAGAGCTGAATTTTTGTGGGCACATCTGTGAGCAATAAGTAGTGGCAAACTAATTTACTCTTTGCCTAAACAGAAACTGAAATTTTATAAAATACTATTGGAATGTGTGTCCAGGTTTCATGTAACTTTCCATTCCAAGTTTCAAGATTTAAATACATTTTCAAATCTCATTGTCTAGTTTAGTCAATTTTTTTTATACAAAACACAAAATCAACTGTCAAAAATCCTATAAATCGGCAAGAAACAATCATTACTAAAATAAACAGTATGCTCCCAGATGATCAATGAAAATGCATCAGAAAAGAGGGAAGGGAATAACACCAATGTTTTATAGAATGGTAGAACTGTATGGAAATCTGTGACCCTTAATAGAGTCAGGGTTTTAAAGGTTCGAGATATAATTTGCTTATTTAAAACAGCAGAACAATTTTAAACCAGTGATTATAGATAACTCAACTGGCTTACTTTGAGGCTTACAGCAAAATGCATCACACTAATCACATTGAAATAGGGTGTAAAATATTTTTAAAACGCAATTTAAAATTAAAAGGGAAAAAAAACTACTTCTCTGTTATGCAGCTTTAATCGGATCAACATCTACTCACCTACTGCAGGTGCGTCATATTCATCCCCCAGCAGAATTTCTGGGGCAGAGTATGCTAAGGAGCCGCAACTGGTCGTCAACTTCTTCCCAGGCTGGAACTTATTACTAAAGCCAAAGTCAGTCAACTTGACAAGGCCCTGCTTCTCAAAGAACACCACGTTCTCAGGCTTCAAGTCACGGTGCACAACATGCAGTCGGTGGCAGTAAGAGATAGCATGAACTATCTGGGCAAAGTATTTCTTAGCCAGCTCTTCGTTGAGACCCTCCTCATGTTTCATGATGTAATCAAACATATCCCCTCCATCCCCCAGTTCCAGGATCAGATAGAGCTTGGTCTGTGTGTCAATAACTTCATAGAGCCGCACGATGTTGGGGTGCTGCACCAATTTCATGCAGCGGACCTCCTGGAAAAGGTGACCAGTGGCAACTGTGTCTAGCTTGGTCTTGTCGATGACCTTGACTGCTACTTTTTCCCCAGTAAAGACGTGACGCGCTAATTTTACCACAGCAAAGTGCCCGCGCCCCAGCGTCTTATCCAGGTCGTACAGCCCGGCGATCTTGCCATCATAGCCACGTTTAATACCTGCCATGACTGCTGGTCCCCCGATAAATAGGAGGAGGGGATAAACCCCTGGGTTTACAGTGGGTTTACAGTGGAGGGAAGGTCCAGGTCACTTCAGCACATTGGCTGGAAACAGCAAAGCCATGATGCCAGGCGCCTGTCAGAGAGAAGTAGAGAGAGTTTTACTTTTAAATATTGCTACAAAAAATGATCAGCAAATCTAGTTAATCACATGGAGAGTCACAGACACTGTTGGAAATAAAGCAGCATAAAGTAACTCATGTTAGCAATGCAATTACTTATTCCTGTTCTTATGAGTAATTTGCATACAGGTGTATTAACTACATCAAAGGACTGCATGGCTTTGATTAAAACTATGAAACAGTGCACCAAATCACAGGCAAAATTTTACATTTTGGTAAACCTATGATTTATTGAAACATCAATCATTCAGCTCACCAACAGTGCTGTAACCTCATGAAAACAGGCAATATTGAGCTTTCTTTCCTTTATGTAAACTTTACACCATACACTTTAAAAACATACATCACTCAGAAAACAGTATACATTCAAAATGTATGAGTGACAATGCTTTTCAATAGCGATAGCAACAAAACTTTATATTTATTTAATTACTTAATTAGTTAAGCCTTGCTGTGATTTGCTTTTTCTTTCTAAAAGATAAATTAAACTATTGACTCTTGCTCTGCACTTTTCACTTTCCAACTCTGCATGAGCTTTAGAGAGCAACTCAAAATGAAAAAATGAGCAATGTCGCTTCTTCCATAAAATAATAATATCTATCCCTAAATTTTGAAATATGTAATTTGTAAAGAATTACATTTTGAGAAACTACTCTCTCACTGCTTACTGGTCCTGAAGGCATTTGTCATAACCAAGATTATATTTCTAAATGAAGCAATGAAATTTGGGGGAATGTTTTTCAGTGAAAACAATGGTGTTCAATCTTGTCAAGACTTACTATGAGCATAACAGTAATTGTCCCTGTGACCAAAGGGACCAATTTTAGGGTTGAAACATACTTGACGCAAAGAAGCGAACACAGATGCTTCAAGCTACACAGACTGGGTTTCACGCGTTGATGCGTTCAAAAATGTGTCGCGACGCATTTCATAACACAGCGCAAGCACAAACTGCATTCTGGGCATTCCTGCAAGGGGAGTCACTCAGAATTGGTTCTTTGTACAAATTCCAGCTAAAGCAATTCAGAACCACACATCCCAACTTTTACGGAGTATTTTTATTTATCACCTATGCAACAGGTAAATCTGCTCAATCACAGACATGTTTAACCCTGTCCTATGACTTGTTCTCTATCACCCCCCTGAGTATTATGTATTTTAACCGCTACAGTGAGGTAAAAGCCCACGTAGAATTTGTACAGCAGGACTGTGTGTTTGTGTCCTTGCATGAAGTATGTTTCAGTCGTTATCTTCAGCATAAATCTTCATTAATTTACATGTTATGTGCAAACATAATGCATGTTTCTAAATTAAGTTAAAATACTAAAAGAAATAATTCAAAAACCCTCCCTTAAGCCTCCAGAGTGCAAGGAACTTTTAACTTTAAAATGCAAACACTTATATTTCTGTTCATACTGTCTTCAGCTAATTGTCAAAAAGGACAATGTAAAATGCTGACAAATGGACATATTACTACCCACAACATTCAGAGCAGTAAAACAGACCAGGCAAGATAGGAATACATGTACTCTGCTCTTTATCAGAACTTAACATAAGATAGTCTGCATATCTAAAATGCCTGTTTTATGAAGAAAAACACTGAACTGGCCCTTTAAATGGGATGATGCAAAAACAATTACTTTAACCTGAGGGCAGTACTGGGATAATTTTAATGTAAAGTTATGCCAGTGTGCCTCCACTACTCTTTTGCTCAAGACAAAGAAATGCCACCAGTCTTGTTGGTTTTAGAGTGAATCATGAGAGAGGAAAATTAAATTGTATGTGACAAGTGGCAAAACCATGTTGCAATGCTGGAGGGGTGGATTAAAAAAAAAAAAAAAAAAAAAAAAAAGAATTAAGTGGAATTAATCAATAATAGAGTCCATTATGTGTGCTCATCATTATATACGGAATAATCAATTTGTCATTCTAGGGCTCCTGTACTCTTTGTCGCCTCTACAGTCCTGAATATTCTTGATTATTTCAGTCAACTCTCCTAAAGATAAGGCTGCAGTTTTTCTATAATTCTATTATTAGCTCTTAAATTATCAGAAGATTATACAAAAGATAAAGTATATTTAATTTCAGCCTTCAACATTCAATGGGCTTTAATGTAGGAATAACATCACTAAATGTGATGTTTGATCTTTAAAACAAGCCTATTTTTAATAGAGATTAATGGAGAGGAACCTGAAAGATTTTAAATGTTCTCTAGATTGACATTTTCTCCCTCTTCTGGGCTCAAGACAACTGTAAGTGATGCTAGATGTGATGTACTTAGCTATATATAGATATTACCATATATCATACAGTGTGAGGAAGCACATCAGCAAATAAACTTGAAATCACACACAACTCAGTACAGTTAGAGTCACGTGGTGACTTAGGTATGCATTTTGTTGAAAGATAACCTGGTAAATGTATGTTTATATTACCCCTTAGCAATTTTTTTTAATAATATATCTAGAGAAAAACAAAAAAAATGCTCATTTTAATTTATCGATTTAATTACCATGTATTTCAAAAGTAATATGTGCACACCACCTATATTGTAACACCAAGAGTGCATTTAACCAATTTGATGATATGCTATCTCAGGGCCAATCAGCATACAGAACTGTGCAAATCACAAACACAAAAAGTAAGCAAATTGAAATTAAAAAGTATTGCTTGCAGGAAATTAAGTAGTATTGCTTGCAGACAATATTGTTATACAATATAGGCTTATTCACTAGGACTGCATTATATTTTGTACAAATATAATTGCTTTTGTTTGTATCTTGCATACCCTTATCAAATTGAGAGTGAAAGCTTTTGTGGTAACACACTCACTTTTGTTTCGCAAAGAAAAAAGGCCTCAGACTCGCTGTTGGTTAAACAGGCCTTGTTCAAGTGGATTAATGGTTCAAGGATTTATCATCACAGAGAAGCCAGTTATATCATTGGTTAACAAGAACACTACAGCAGAAAATACAGCAATTACCCAAACAAGCATTAGATAGTACTATGGATCTGAAGAACCTTAATCATACTGCTATCCTGTAAAAAAAAAACAATGCTTCCATACAAGCCTACCCTATAAGCCTTGTGAAGAGGGACTTGCATATTTAAATTAATAATCACACTACCCAATGTCAAGCAAAATACACCATACAAAGTAGCTTCAGGATAGACTTGTTAAAGGACTGGTTCAGATTCATTCACTCACTTCCTTCTGACAACAGATCTACAAGTTTCTACTGATATTGGACCAATAGCTATACCCATTCAAACCAACATGCCACCTCAAACTCAAGTTATTTGTCCAGTTGAATTAATCAAAATGGTGTATATATTTAAAACAAATCTTACGTTTATTTTTAATCCATATTTTACCTCCATATTCACAATTCAGACTACACCCTCATCAGCTTTCCTAGAAAATCTAAACATCTTAAAAGTGAGCAAGCAAGAAGAATATACAACACTTAAAATGTCAACACCAATAATGACCCTTGAGCTAGGTGAGAGTAATATAAAGAAAAGGAAACCAACCTCTAAAAAGTATTTTGAGCTGTTCGAGCTGTGAAGCTGTTCTAAATTCGTAAACATGAACAATGTTGTGCAGAGTACTAACCTGTGTATGTACAGGGACCATATAAAGAACAAACAAATTCTCATCAAAATGGCCCTATTCATATAAACTTAAGTTATAAACACCTTTTTCAATGATGCACAATAGTGTGCAGGGAACTGGGGCAGAGCACATTTACATGCATTAGTTTTAAAGCTGAATTAGATTTTTTTTTTTTAATGTTTCATGTAATACTAGTACACTAAAATATGAAGCATGTGACTTTTAAAAAAAATAGTTATTTTAGGAATAAACCTGCACAATGTATTCTGTCTTTGGGGTGGCTCTAGTTCTAGTGCACTGGTCAGGATCCTGTTCACAGAACCGCTGGCACCTTGGTGGGTTTAGCCCAGGCACTCTGGTGAAAATGCCCAGTACTCCTTTAAAAGCAGAAAAACGCCTTCTGAAATCTAAAGGATAAAGAGTTTGAAAATGCTTATGCAAAAATGAACAAGTGTTTCTGGTACTAAAAGCCACATTTATATAAGTGGTCCTTTGGGTACAAATATTTATGATATTCAAAATATATAAATAAGACTTAAAAGAAAAAAGTGAATGAACTACTACAGTAAACTAATGACAGAACACATTGAGTAATACCAGCCGGTAAACTGCAAAACAGTAGCTACAATTTTATTTCATATTTAGTTCAATCAGGGAAAGAGCTGTTTTAATATCATATAGACAACCCTGTCTGATTAGAAAGTCTGCCAGCATCTGGGTTATTCGGGTGAGCTAGTTAGCTATGCCAGCTAGCTCTCTAACCTCGAACAGCTATAGAATTGTGTGTATACTCTAATACTTGGTAAAATAACTGTCTAAACATATGCTGTAATAGGCTGAAATGTTTTTATGTGGTCGGCTGCCTCTAACATCCGTAACGTCAGGTTGGAAAATGGGGGACTGAACGAAACCCGAAGGCACGTCCAGTTGGTGTCGGTTTCTCATTCGAATCCCCATTTCCACCTTAAACATCGCAACATTAACATGTAGCTGCCGCTCCGTTTAAGGTGGAAAGCGAAATTTAAATATGAAGTCACCCTTAGGTTGTGAGAGTTGCGAAAGGCAGACAACACGTTGGTAGTAATGTGTTATTCTCCTTTACCCTAGTCAGACCCATAAGACACGGGGGAGAGCGGCTGAGAGCTGTGCCCGAGTTTGGACGGCGAGCCGAAGCCCGAGAGCCTGCTAACCAGGGTTAGCTAACAGCAACGCTACCCGGACGGCAGCTGTGATGCTGCTGAATAACAGCGCGATGTTCAGACAGCCTGGTTCACTGTTAAGCTAAATAACCAACCGCAATATCGGACAAACAAGTAAAATGGTACATTCTCCAGTCCTTAATACAGCGCTGGGTATTGTTCATGTTAACCGGATATTATCGTTGGCTAGCGGCGTCTAGCTCACTAGCCCCAATTCTAGTTACCTGCTACCGACGTTGTTAGCTAACCTTAACTATGCAGCGTTAATGCTGTTTAGTTCGACTTACCGCTCACTCCGGTTAACATTAAAAAGCATTACAATGCTGGTTGTCTAGAAGAAATCTTGACTGGATCAAGCTGTGTGATCCAGGTCTGAAGGCTTTCAACAAAAGCCTCTGAATGAAGTTGAGAGCACTACGTCTTCTCGGCGGCGGCGGCGCTCACACGGCTCTAAGCAATGCGCTGCAAACGCTGCTGAAGGAAAGGAACTGCTGCTCTCAGCGAAATCGCCCTAGTGCTGCTGCTTCTCCTCTCCACTCTTCCCATCCCTCTCTCATCTCAGCGAAGAGCGCAGCCGCAGCCCTCTCTGCCGTCACAACCACGCACAAGTGAAGAGTGCTATTTTAACTGAGCCATTCAATCTCATTAGTCTACACACTATGCTTTTCCTTGTTATGAAAAGCGGCCTATATTTAGTGTCCTAAAGTTTGTAGACACATGCTCATCTAAGGCATGAGGCTGTTTAAATAGATGTTGTCCTTTTTAATTGCAGGAACAATACTGGGCAATTGATACTGGACGCTCTGATGCGAGGATTATACTGAATTCAGCCATCAGTACTAAATTGCATACACTACGCCAGTTCATCGATATTCAGTGCCTCTTGGGGAGCTTTATACCCTCTAGTTTACGCTTGACATTAGGCATGGACTTCATATGCTCATGTACATTTGCAAGAGTATAAAGCTCTCTGTGAATGGATGTCAGTGTCAGCACTGGGTCCACTTTAAAGAAGCGAAATTAACACATAGAAAAAGATGTTGTGATACATTTAAACATGTAGGTTTCAGTACCCAGAGAGAAAATCCTAATCTTGGAATACAACAGTCTGAAAAAGTTGCTCCATTATAGCCCAGGGCTAACCTTGTTGGGATGCTGACCCACAATATAATTTAGATGTTATATTGTACCCTCAGCCTCTCATGCTGGCCACAACTCATTCCACATTAGCTACACAGGAAACTAAAGCCCCGAGCATCTACATGTAGGTTACAGCATTGTTTCTATGGGGGTCCTGGGGTCTCTCATCATTGCCTGCCTGAGCCTGCAGTTTCCTGCGCTCATCACACTTAACTCATCAGGTATTTAGCAAGCTATTCATGAAGTTAAAATATGTGTGCAGAAGTTATTCATAAGATATTTTTGGGAAAACATGGCTATGGCTTTTGTTTTGTGATTCCTATCCTGCCCCTGTGGTGCTGAGACTCAGCATATAATAACTCTTCACCAGGGAAGATTTTCCAGGGGTGATAAATTGGTTTGTAGTTTCTCTGACATAATCTGGATATGGGTTCATGTATGCAGTCAGAAGAGATCCACAACTGGAAAAAAATGTCTGTGTAAAATCTTAATCTTAACTAGATCTAATCCTTTTCAGTACATTTATCTGACAACAAGTCTTGAACATTTAAAGATTACATTCAGGGAATAATTTAGTAACTAGTTATTAGTATTATTCAGTTAATTATATTGTAACATAGCAGTGGCCCACAATGAATCTCATGTGAAATAGAGCAGAAAACAGAAACAGCCTTTAAATATCCTAAATTCTAGTGGCTGTCCTTAGAAGCCAGATGGAGTCAGAGCTTGGTCTGCTATTGGTTGGTAGCTTACACACACACTCACAATGTTACAGAAGCATTATTAAATTGATTCTGGCCTCGCAGTTTTTAACACCGCAAACAATGACGTTCATCATTGTTTAAAAATGTAGATTGACTGCCATCTAGTGATGATTTACAGCTACTTCCTTAAGACAATTGCCATATTAAATAATAGCAGGAGATAATAAGGCTTGAAATAATATAATTAGTTTTAACTGAAAAAGATATGACAGCACAGCATTTCAAACTTATACATAAGACCCTAAAATACCCCAACACCGTGAAAAAAGAGAATAACATCATTGTATGATGCTGTTTTAAACACTTGTTCTTACAGAGGAACTTTATATGAAAAACATGATTTGATGCTAAATGGAGTAATGTAAATAGTATAATATTTAAAACAAAATATTTGGCTATTTAAACCAGTTTATGATTACAGTTCCACAAGTGACCTGTAGGGGACATCACATTCATATGAAAATCTGATCAAAGCCGTATTAGCAACAATCGGAAATCAACCAGAAGAGAATTATATGAGGTACTGATCAATATACACTCTATACCGGTACATGATATTAGTCGGCCGTCCTAAGAATGAAAGCCCGTTTGCATTTCCGTTGTATTCGTGTGGAGCACTTTGAAGATAGAGGTTTAAACACGGATGGGTGCAGGTGGATGCGTACAGATTTGTGGAAGTGTGCGCACTTACAAACTCACTGGCAATTTTTTAAATATTTTACAATTAAGATATTTTTTAGTTATGTTTATATATTTATACTTTAGACATAATTACTACATTTATTAACACTCGCAGTGAACACACACAGCTTTACAATGTGTATATAACTTTAGATGGTGAAATTATTTTTTTTTATTTACATTTTAATGTCTGTGTTTGGACGTCTTTTCAACTTTCATTTTTAACCTTAAGAGAACGTTGATTAGACGGCAGTCATTACGTTATTTCAACGTTGAATCAACGGCTAAATGTTTACTGGGTAGCTATCTTCTGAGGAGAACACAATTATACACCGTTTAATGAATATAGACTTTGTACAGAAATAAGGCATAGTTTTTTTCCAGTGAGAAACTAGCCACAGACCGACAGACTATTAATAGTTACCTTAACCACTGTTGTTTCTTTATTAGTTAAAAAAATAATAATAATGCATGAAACTCTTTTTTATACTTTCACACAGATAAAAGAAATGACGCCGCCTAATTATATTTTATGTATTTACGCTAATAGTACAATGGCCTCCAGCTTCATTAAATAAACATTAAGAAAAATACGTATTATGAAATTCCATTCTAAATCTTTTTTTTTGTAAACAATGGAAAATGCTTTTCAAATAAGATCATCAGAAAGGGGTACAGTATTTAAAATGGACCATCTCTTCATAGAAACTCCCGCGGAGTGTGTAAGTGCAGGTTTACAACAGATGGCGTTATGTTTCGTTTTTCTTGGCGTGCCCCTTTAAGGTCTCTTGAAGGGGAGGAGGAAAGTAGTACACACTACCTCTCAAAACAAGGGTGTAGTGTGCAGAGTGAAAGAGATGAGGCTGAGGGAGAGAGATCAGAGGAGATATCGCGAGATGGCGGAGTGAGGTCGCTGTGTGCTGTGGGTGGAGACTGTGGAGCTGGACTAGATCAGAGCTGAGCTCAGCCACAGAACAGCAGCAGGAGCAAGATTTTTCAGTACAGTACCGCTGTCAGTAAACGACCTCACTCTCTCTGCGTGAATGAATGGAGACTTGGGAAAGTGCGTCAGACTGAAACAGGGACGCGTTTGCTTTACTCCGGACACTACAGCTGGTCAGAGAGAGATACTGAGAGAGATACCGGGAGAAAGGGAGAGAGAGAAAGCAGCGTTAGCCGCAGTCACTTCGAGCCTCATTTCCCCGTCTACTCTCACCCACAGTCCGGTAAGTATGGCTGTAACCGACTGTTTACATTTTTCTGACACATACAATTTATTTGCCTACTCCTGTTTGTGAACTTGTTTGTTTGAAAAGTTTTACACCGGATTATTTCACACGAGCGAAAAGGTGGCTGTAGATCTGATGTAGTGCAGGATCGGGATCAGCACTGAAAAATGCTCCTCAACTGTGTGCACTGATTCTTTCTCTCGTATAAAAGATGACCAAACAGTAAAAACATTTTCTAGTTTTTATTTACTTGTTGGATATGTGTAATAGGAAATCTCTCCCAGTCTGCGCTTGTTATGATTTAAAATGTAACAATTAATCTACATGGATTCAGGTCAGTGAGTTTAATGATATAAAAAATGATAATATATCATCAACTACTTAATAAGAACAACAATTATTATAAGAGGTAACGTAAACCTTGTGCTACATGCAAGTACTATTTGGCAAACAAAGCATCAATATAGTTTTAAGCACCATGAATTTGACCTTCAAACCCTTTTCCATAAAAGTTTTATTATTTTTATTTTTTAAATGCAATAAAATAAGAACGTGTGCTTTATTTATTTGAACAAGTACAAAGAAAACCGTTGAGACAGAGGTATGTTTACAACCATGTTACATCACCTCTCTACTTAAATATGTTTAAATCATTTGAGAACTGAGGATACTCCTCTAATTGTTGGAGCTGTTTTCTTTGTGATCGCAGTCTGATTTCTTCTTTTTAGGCTGTGTCATAAAAGACCAATCAGAACTGCAGTCAGGCAAGTCCACACAATCTTAATGAAGTCATGCTGTCGTAGCACATGCGTAATGAGGCCTGGCATTTTTTTTTCTGAAATAACCATAAACATACAAGGAAAAGGCTTTGCATTGATGGCAGCATTTCTCTCAGGATTGGGAGTGCTTTCTCACGTAAGAATGTAACTCATGCCATTGGCAACATTTCACACCCATAACATAAGAGAGGGCTTTTGCATCTGTCACTGGTAACAGTCAGGATGGTCCCTTTAGTCTTTTGTATTAATATGTCGTCTTCCATTGATCCTGAAAACAACCCAAAACGTGGACTTATCTGACCATGGCACATGTTTCCGTTGTAATTAGGACCATCTGAAACAATCTTTGACCCAGAGGACTCTGTTGCATTTCTGCATAGAATTGTTTATGATCTTTTCATTGCATAGTAGAATTTCAGGTTGCATTTCTTGATGCAGCTGTGTTTTTCGGACTACTCTCCTGTTCCTTTGGCAATATTTATCACAGAAGCATTATGGTTTCTCTTGCTGTGCAGTCTAAGGGCTTGCAGGTCACATATTCAGCAGTGGAGTTTGATCTTGCTCTACACTGAATGATATTTTTCTGGGTTTCCTGAACATTTTATTAGGTATGGTAGATGGAGTAAAACCTAAAGTCTTTAAAATATAAAATCTAGCTTTTATATTACGAAATGATATTTTTTGAAAACTTTAACAAGTTTGTAACAAACATCCCAGATCCTCTTTTCAGTATGTTTCAGTATTTCAGAACACTGTAACATCAATATTCTATAAACCTCTCAGTTGTATTTTGCCCTGTTACTTTTTTTTACAGTGACATCACATTTTAACCGTTTTAATTTATGTAATGTTTGTTTTAGATTTTAAACGTTCGAAATTCTAAATTTATTTGTTTACACTATAAAGTTAATTTGATGAGTGAAAACATGCCATTCATTTGTACATTTAGTAAAGGTTCTAGAGGACTAAAACAAAATCACAAAATCTGATTTTGAATGTATTTTTAAACATGTGATTGTAAATAACAAGAAGAAAACAAGACAGCAATTAAATGTTAGTCTCCTGCTACTAGCCACATGTCCAATATATTAAAGTTGAATTGTGTACTAAAAAGGTGTACAAGTGAATAAGGTACACTGAGTGACTGTCCCTAACTTGGGGAAATTGGATTTCTCCTCTGGTGTGCCCAACAAGATGGTATCGCTCCCTGCACTAAGGTCTACACTACTCAAACGGACTACACCTGGCAGAAATATCTCCTAATCTCAAATAAGGCAAGATAAAAGTATAGATCAGATAAAGGGAGTGGGTTTGGGATATCTTGGGTCAGAAAGTTTCAGGTATTATAGCAACTTTTCAGACACTGCCTTATATTTAGTAAAACTCATTGTCCTATACTTGTATTGATCTCCTGTTCAAAACACAGAAGAAAATTGACAGTTTTGGAAAATGTTTATAAATAAATATACACATTCCACAAATGTAATGTTTTTATTAGATAATGTGTTCATTTACACAAAGCATATTGCAACTATAATATATCAATAGACCTATAAAGTCATTTGAATATTAATTGAAACAAGACTGTGTTGTCCCTTTTGACACAAAGTCTGTAAAATGATTTCTTCAAATCAGCTCTTAATTTTTCACGTTTACAAAAGACATGGATATTACTGTCCACCCAAAAAAGACATTCATTTTTATGGCTTCTCATAAAAACATAATATATACAAGTTCAAATATTTAGTTAAATTGGGCTGTATTCCTTCCCATTTCATGTGTCTGTACTTGCTTTATTAGTGCCTCTATATTGGTGTGTTTTGCTATCCTCCACCTCAGTGCTGTAGTCGTATGCAGGGTCTTTTTCTCAGGAGAGCCAGTGACATTGTTTCTTGTAACCCCTGCTGGAAGACTGCCTCAGCTCCATTCCTCATCCATCTCTGGGGAAGCGAGGGGTGCTGGTACAGGCCGGCTCTTTCATAGCATGCAGTCGTCAACTGGAAAGTTGTAGCCCTGCAGAAAGTGTTATCAGGACACTTATTAAATTTAGCTGCCAATTTTTATACTTGCTGTGCTCTAATTTGGAATAACCTAAAAAAACAGCTACACAGGTTTCAACTTTTTGTGGCATTAAAGGAATACAATGTAAAAAAAAATTGTCTCCTGAGCACCCCCTACCTGCTGTTGAGTGTAATGTCGTAAAATCAAGTCTCTCACACATCGCTCACTCACTTAAACAAGACAGGTGTTACACCAAATTCTGTGACAGTCGAGTTCTGTGACTCTAGAGGGTGCTACTTCATATCCTTGGCATAGCGGGTCACGATTTTTGACAGCTGCCATAAGAATTTGTAACCCCCCACTGAATCTCCATATAAACCTTATAAACATTCATGCTTAAGTACATTTATGTAATTAATATTCAGTGGGGTCACAAATTCTGACGGCAGCTTTCAGACGTTGTGATCCCTATGCTGGACATGGAGCAGCGCCCTCTAGGGTCACAGAATCCGGTGTAAAATTGGCTGATTTTGAGCCAGGGGAGTTTGTGTAATCGGTTAAATTGAACCATATGATAAAACCCATATATCGCTCATAATAGACACTGGACCATGTTATTACAACCATAAAGTGTAACTTTGGTACACTAGCCATTATAACCACAGCAACCGACAGTCAAGCACTTATTACCAGAATTGATGTCCAATGCTAACAACTGAGCTAATCCGGCTAAAAAGCAGGTGCTAGCACCCGCCCTCGTTCATCAGTAACATTCAAAACCAGATTATAACACTGTCCTCAACAGTGTTCTCCTCAGCCTGTAAGCTCCTATGTGCTGTTAAGCGTTACCCATTTCTCGCAAGAGTCCTCCGCCCCATGATTCAGAAGTCGCTTTGTGCAGTATACCAAAAGAGGACCCAGCGTGGCTGCAACAGAGGCTCTATTCTCTCTATTACAGCTCTGTGGAACATCACAATCATTTAGAAGCTGTCATTTTAAGGTGAAAATACTACACAGTGTTCCTTTGATGAAATTGTTTCATTTGTATTATTGTTATTTTTTTTGTTCTGGGTCAGGTATAAATATAGTCACTACCACAAGTCTGTCAACTTTTATCAGTAAGAAGCAGTTATTTAATGAACTATACAAGGCAAGTGTTGAACTGTGTTTGTATTATACAGTAGATTTATAAGTGCTCTGCATCAGGAGTAATCGGGTCAGAGGACAAAACTTCCCACATTCAGCCTTTTTACAGTCAAAATATTATTAATGAGATAGAATATTATATGTTAATTATGAAATCCTGCAGCTGACATAATTACTGAAATTATTCCATTTCAATCAGTGTGGGCAAAAAAATATCCCTTAAGATTTATCTTCTGCCCGGGTGTAGATCTATGTAAAATGATTGCACTCTGGACTGACTCTTCAAATTACTTTCAACTTTTCATTATTTCTATTAACTCCATCGGCTGAATAAAAAGTGCTGATATATCAGAAAATAAGACCGGGACAGTCTTCATGGTTGAAAGGACAGACAATAAGGCAGTGGGAAAGGGAGGCGTAATATATATCCTCAGCCTGTAAGCTGTTTGTGGGTTGAGTTTGGGGAATTGGACTGGAACCGAGCAGGGGGATCTCCTCAGTTATCCTTAAGGGACACATCAGGGAAGAGAGCCAGCGAAAGACAGAGACTAGTGTCTTTCCAGGAGCCTGATTAAAATGCATTGGAAGCACCAGGCTGCCTTCCCCCATCATTGTGGTGCTTATCATCCACACAGCAAACAACACAGCTGTATAGCACAGAGCCAGGGGAGCCCTGTCAGCCAGGCCAAATGCACACACATGCAGACACAAACACACACCTGGAGCCTTTGATTCCCCCGCTACCCTGATGTCATCCCTTACTTTAACTCCCCATTCATACAGGAATGGAAGAAGAGCGTTTCAAGGACATGCCCTCCTCTTCCTATATGAGTGCTGCTAAAGCACAGAGAATCCTGTTTGAATGGCTCCAGTAAAGCCGGGTCTCCTGGTGCTAACTCCTCAAAGAGTCTTTAGTGTCTTTAGCAAATTAGTGTAAATTTACTTGCTTCAATGTCTCTTTAATGTGTTTGCCTGTCTCAGTGCTGGGAATAGATATTAAAGCCTTTTCCCTAGGATAAGAGCTTGACTGAATTTATGTCGTATAGTCAAGCTTTTATACATTGGGAATATATGTATATGTTGATGCATTTCATTTTCATATTTTAGCTGAAGATTAGCCTGAATTACAAATAAGCTGATGCATATTAGAGATGATAAACAATGTTTATTAATAGAAATGTGATGTAAGATTTAGAATCAATCAGTATTTGCCTAAAATTATATGTCAGTATTAGACAGATATGTATTGGGCCAGTATGTACTGTGCTCCAATAGATTTTATAGTGTTTACGTGACTGGGTTAGTGTGATAAGTCATGCATCGTTTTATCCATTGCCATCCATGGATATGTTATCTATTAAGCTCTCTTCCAAATTACTAAGAAATCTAGGCATCAGCCAACATCTCCCATATTGTTTTATGATGTGGGGCTAGATGAAACATTCCCGCCACATGGCCGTCACTCTCTGTCTCATTTCATCTAACAATAGGTATGGCTTGTCACATAATGCACATTGTCCAGCTTCAGTGAAATAGGCCATAGCAATCAGTCGCTAGCCTCATTAGCAATGCTTCAGAGAGATACTGACCAGCTTAGGGATAATGAAAGGTGTGAACCTTGACAAAAAAACAACAACATCCATTTATTAAATTTTAAACATTACAAATTATTTTCTACTACATTCTGAGCTCATGCTGTGAATTTACATTCTCTCAGAGGCTTTTACTTCACTGTTAATTATAGCCATTGCTATGCATGTTAAATTAAAGGTGACATCTGCAGGATGCAGAGGTATCAGTGCGATACAGCACAGACTTATTGAAGTGCCTTGTTTTAAACTGCAGCTTGCAGTAGGTTTTGTGTAACTCTTAGGCGGAGACAGTGTGTTATATGAACCAGTGAATACTAAAATAACGGTTAGAATCTGGATAAATTATTCTGTATATTTTCTGTCTGAGTTACTGTGAAGAATGCTTGAAAATAGTAATTGCTGTGATTCATAACATTAGCCTGTATATTGTACTTTCCTCTGCTTAATATGTTTTTGGTAGGTCCTTTTAAAAGCACCGAACCCAATCGTTAGTTTTAATTGTTAGGGCTTTTGTAACATCATTTATTTGAAGGATTTTAAAATGCAGTGTTGTGGGTAGACTGGCTCTGATACACTGTGAGTGGACGCAAAGAGACACACTGTATATTGTGGGAGTGTGTATAAATATTATTTTAGACCAAAATAGCCTAAATGAACAGTGGTCATAGCTATAGCCATAGTTTTTTAATGATTAAATTGTTAATATTATTAGGAGGTGCTGTTTCATACAGGAAATATTTTAACAACATCTTTGTAAATTACATGCAATGATTTACTAATTATATAGCAGATCTATTTGCATATTTATTAGGAACTACTAATATTTCAGACAGACGAGTTTGAACATTTATAGAAGTAAAATGACCCCTACAAATGTCCACTACATATCAGTATGCTAAAGGAAGACTCACAATGGTTAATTTGAAAGTCATGAGGACATCTGGACGCAAAAATTCTGAAGCTTGTCCTTGTCTCATAGAATGGCACTAGGGACATGTCTTTGGCACAAAGTAATTGGGTGGGATGTTATCCTCAGATTTATCTAGCCACCAAATCTTCTCAAATGCAGCAACTACCACGGCTTCATTCTTAAACAATCATGTTAGCCTGAGACAGTGCCACCAAGGCATCGTTAGCTAATTTCACTACCCAACTGACATTTTTCAGGAGTTCATTGCTTGGCTCTGAGCGTGCACTCATCCCTCTAGATTTGCCTGTTCAGTGAGGGGGATGAAAGCACGCGAGTGGCAATGCTGCTGCTGCTGTCCTTGTCCTGGCTGACTGGAGGGGGTAATACTGCCTGAGTCTCAACAGCATCTGACACTCTGCGGATAAAAATGACATTGAGCAATATTTGCCCTTTATATCATATGTTCACATCAGCCATTCTTGTTCAAGAGCTGACCAAGTGTGGGCTGTTCCACTCAGATCGAGACTGTGTAAATGTGATGCCAGTGTTTTCTGTCAAAGCTGAGCAATCCTGTGATTTAATTCTTAGCATTTACCACTAGTACTGAGCAGCCCTGTCAGCTGTTAAAAGCTTTTTGTATCTACCCTTTACAGTATGAAATGAGTTCTGGCGGTTGGATTCAGCAATAGAAAAATGCAGCAAAAGACTGTCACTTTTGACGTCCATCAGAATGTTTCTCTTTCTATCATGCCTGACAGCTAAAAGTGACATTTCCCAGGAGGGATGGAGTATAGGATTATTAGAGAAGATAGCAAGAAGTAGTTTGACCAATTTCACTCAGAAGTACTTTCTCTCCATTTCCTCCCTCAGTTATTACTGATCATCATCCTTAATTATATAAAATCCATCACAGATTATCTGCAACTAACCAAGGAAGCCAGAACCTGTGTGCTCAAATATAATTGTCCCAAATTAACCTTTAGTATGCTGTCAGGTTTCTGGCACTCAACTGTGCAACTTTTATTTAAAGAAGATGCAATAGATGAAGAATTTGAAAGGAAGAAGCTGATGTACATGGACTTGGCGTCTGAGGTGAGGGAACGCAGGTGGCAGGCACATGTAAGACCAGTGGACATAACTGTTAGGACATTTGTTGCCAAGTCTGCCACAACCCTGCTTGTGCAGTTAAGCATAAAGGGCAGAAATATAAGGGCAGCTGTGAAGTTATCAGAAGTAGCTAAAAGGTGTATTTAGTGGTTTTGGATAAGGAGAGCACAGATTAGTTGGGGAAGTACACTAAGTTATTGTGGTTGTTGGTAATGTAGCACATAAAGATCACATGGAACTGGTGGCACTGTGCATGCATTAACGGTGCCAATGGGGCTAGGTACAGCAATGAGAAGCCTTAGTTGTTAAGGGTACCTGGTTGCTAATCGGGTTGTAAATGGCCACAGCAACCTTAGTGGTTAGGTGTAGGATTTAAAAATAGGTGATAACAGAAATTTTGTGGCTGCAGGTAGGTCCCACCCGATTCCCTTCCTATGTGAAGCGCTAATGGATTGGCAAAGTATATTTGACATCTTATCCTGTGTACGATTATAATTAATAACTATTCTTTTGGATTGAATAGCCATTAGAAATGACACAGTAATTTACTTTTAGTACAGCCTGCAGATTTTAGGACTGCCGCCAGCAGAATATCCAGAATCAGATTTCAGCAGGAGGTATGCAGCTTATAGCACTTTATTTCCCATAAAGAGTGCTGAAGACACATGCCTTGTTCCCTGGAAAAAATGTGTAGGCTTTGGGTAATGCCCGTGTAGTCTTAGACATCTAGTATTTCAAAAGATTTCACTTTTTGCCTTGTTCATATTTGATTAACAATAATAAAAAGAAAATTTTTTTTTTGTTTTGTTTATTTGCGTGTTTCATATTTTTAAAGCTGTTACATTGCACCCCAACTTTGTAAATATTCAATACATCTAATTTAGGTTTGGCAAATTTGATAGACATCCACCTCTTGCTTATGAATGGCAAACCGTGCACAAGAATGAGTCTTAACGATTAACAAACATGGGGTGGTGAGACCATATCAATAACACACTGTTCTTCATTGTTCCCCACAGAACAAGTATAATTTGTGTTGGTGGTATCTAAGTGTATGTTGCACTGTTATGAGTGAATCAAACAGTACATTTGTGACTCTGAGAGAGATGGAGGGAGCAGAAATAGGACCTTTTTGAGTTTTTCGTGCCCTTAACTTGTTTCTTCCAGAGGGCTATGGACTGTGCAGAGTCACAGACTGGAAGATTACAGCATTGGCCCATAGGGCAACTTCGTTCTCACAAAGGAGGCAGCAACGTTCACTGTGCACTCAAGGCATCTGAGGACACTCAGAGAAATACACTGCTGGACTTAAGTAAAGTGTGTGTATGCGTGTGTGTTTGACTGCTGGATGTGTTCCATGGCTCTGATGGCTACTTGAGAATGGCAGTAGCTCAGAAAATCAGATGCTGAGATGAGAGGTTAAGCCAGGGGTCCTCCTTTTCCGTAACCCAGTACAGAGAGAAAAGAGATACGAGTGGAAATAGAGTCAGGCTTTGAGTCGGAATCCTTCCTGATTACTAAGAACCATTAGGTGGAAATTTGTTCTTTGTTCATGTCATCTTTCTCAAAACTAATTTCTCAGATTACAGTTATGTTATTAGGGCTATTTTTATTAGGTACATTAGTGACCAAGTAATCTACATATTATTTTGAGGAATTAATTGAGTAATAATTTAAACACAAAATAAATACAAATAACAACAAATAACCTTAATTCAGACACTCATTCATTCATTCATAAATTTGTCAGATTTTTGAACGTGTCTTAATAATGACCCCTGATATCCTGTTTATTTTTTTGACATTAATTGATTCAGAAAGAATGCACAGTTTGATTTGTTTATATTTAAATATGCAAATTTTAATCAAAGAACCCATATAAGTCTATTTACATTCATTCATTCATTGTCTGTACCCGCATATCAAGTTCAGGGTTGCGGTGGGTCCAGAGCCTACCCGGAATCACTGGACACAAGGTGGGGACATACCCTGAAGGAGGCGCTAGTTCTTGGAAGGGCGACACACGTTCACTCACTTTTGTACACATATGAGTAGCCAATACATGTATCAATGTGTGTTTTTGGACCCTTTGAGGAAATCAGAGCACTCCAATTACAGTATTTTCCTTTTAAAAATATATATTTTATATTTATCTTTTGCTTTAAAATAAAACAATTGTTAAAGTCTTTTTAACTTACCAAAATTAAAATTGTTATATAAATAAAGTTGATGACTATTATAAATGAAAATGCATGTCTCTGATATAATGGTACAGTATTAAAATTACCAGTATGTCCTGTTCGTAACTGACTTTACTGTTCTTGATTATTGCAGGTGGAGTATGAGCGTGGTTTCAAGACTCCTGCGATGCGTGCTTTAGGCTGTAGAATGAACCTGCCGGCAGTGTTAAATGGCCTGCTGGTGACTGTGGTAGCAGCGCTGCTCTGGAAGTATGTTCGGCTAAGTGAGCACATGTCCTTGCTGGAGGAGGAGCTACATCTCACACGGCAGTCCCAGGAGGTATCGCAGGTGCGCATCGATTACCATGCGGCTCTACTGGCACTGCAGGAACAGGGCACCAGAATGGTTTGCACGGGAAAGATGCACACCGACCGCATCTGCCGCTTTGACTATCTTTGTTACTGCACAGAGGCTGAGGAGTTTGTCTTTTTTCACAGCAATGCCTCAGTCATGCTCCCAAATCTTGGCCCTCGTCGCTTCCAGCCCGCCCTGCTGGACTTGTCCTCTGTAGAGGACCATAACACTCAGTATTTTAATTTTTTGGAACTGCCTGCAGCTGCGCTGAAATACATGCCGAAGCCTGTGTTTGTGCCAGATGTCACTCTGATTCTGAACCGCTTCAACCCTGATAACCTAATGCACATCTTCCATGATGATCTTCTTCCTATATTCTACACCATGCAGCAGTACTCAGACCTTGATGATGAAGCCAGGCTCGTCTTTATGGAAGGTTGGGCAGAGGGGGCTCATTTTGATCTGTACCGTCTGCTAAGCAGCAAGCAGCCGCTACTAAAGGACCACTTAAGGAACTTTGGCAAGCTAATGTGCTTCACCAAATCTTACGTGGGATTGTCCAAGATGACAACTTGGTATCAGTACGGCTTTGTTCAGCCTCAAGGTCCCAAGGCCAACATTCTGGTGTCAGGTAACGAGATCCGTCAGTTTGCCTCCTTCATGATGGAAAGACTGAATATCACAAAAGAGCAGAGGTCAGAGAACGACGAATATATAGTTGTGTTTAGTCGTGCTTCAAACAGGCTAATACTCAATGAGGCGGAATTGATTCTCGCTCTGGCTCAAGAGTTCAAGATGAGGACGGTAACTGTGTCCTTGGAGGAGCAGTCATTTGAAAGCATCGTCCAGGTCATCAGTGGGGCGTCCATGTTGGTCAGCATGCATGGAGCCCAGCTGATAACTTCAATGTTCCTGCCACGAGGAGCTGCTGTGATTGAACTCTTTCCCTTTGCTGTCAGCCCAGAACAGTACACACCATACAAAACCCTGGCCTCTTTGCCAGGAATGGACCTCCAGTATGTATCATGGAGAAACACAATTGAGGAGAACTCTGTGGCTTATCCTGATCGTCCTTGGGATCAGGGAGGTATCGGCCACTTGGAGAAGGCGGAGCAGGAACGTATCCTGGCCAGTAAAGAGGTGCCTAGACACCTCTGCTGCCGCAACCCAGAGTGGCTTTTCCGCATTTATCAAGACACGATTGTGGATATTCCGTCCTTTCTGGAGGTCCTTAGCGAAGGTCTGAAAGTCAAACCGAATCTGAAAAAGTTGAAACCTGTCAGCACAGTACATCCGGGTCGCGTCAGGCAGCCAAAGTGTCAGACATCAGTGCAGGCTACGAATGAAGCGAAGCTTGCTGTGTCATGGCAGATCCCTTGGAATCTAAAGTACCTGAAGGTGAGAGAGGTTAAATATGAAGTATGGATCCAGGAGCAGGGGGAGAACACATACATGCCTTACATTCTCCCTCATCAAAACTACACCTTCTCTGAAAACATTAAGCCCTTTACCACATATCTAGTATGGGTGCGCTGCATCTTTAACAAGAACCTTTTGGGACCATTTGCAGATGTTCTTATATGTAAAACCTGACTCAACTAAGCTTACTCTTTGATCACCAGTGTCAGGGATGTACTGAAGTGCTGTGAAGTTGGATGTTTCAGTGGAAAAAACAGATTTTCCTGCCATTTGAAACCTGCTGTGGAGCATTATTACAGTCTGTGAGATTTAAGAATATTTGTGCTGAGGAGCTCTAATGATAATACAGACTACTGAACTGCCAAACTAGATCCACTCCAAAGACTTCTCCAGCTTGGTCATGGATTTAAAGTGCTCGTAGAGAAAAGTTTTGAATTCAGATTTTATTTATAAGAAACGAGTAATGTGAATGGTAATTTCTTCTTTTATTATTATTATTATTTATTAGTCAAACATGTCTGCTCCTGTTGAGATTACCGTGTATGTGATGGTGTGTGGCTGTGTGTGTATGTTGATAGAGACTTCAAGATTTCATACATTTTGACACAAGTGGTTTTGTTCATTTTTACAGCTTTGAGGTTTGTGCGAATTTGTGACTGTGCCCTCTTGAACAAATGCTTTGCATAGTCATCACAATGCCTTTTATGATTGGATAGTGAAATATTAGGTACATTTGCATAAATGCAAGTTAGTACCATAAAAGCCAAAGTGGACTTAAAAATGTGTTCCACCCACTCATCCATTTTGTGAATGTGCCAGCTTGTACTGGTTAGTGCTTTTGTGCTGATATTCTTATTTGGGCCATTTTATACTACAAGCATTTATTTGATGCTCACCAGCTTTTAATTTACATACTTAAAATGGAAAGCATTTGCCAATGGTGGGGTTACCAGTATTTTAATACAGAGGTGTACTAAACATGACCGTTTCAAATGAAAGTATATGGAAATAAGTAGATAGAGTGCTGTAGTTCGGCTTGCTGAGTTGCATGTAAACTGTAATAGAATCAGTCATTGTTTACTCTGTGCTACAGTACATTATTTAATGCTTTCTCATTGCCCCCTTGTTATCCCTTAGTTCAGCATCAGTACATGGGCACTTTCTCTTATGCTACCTAATGCTACTTATAACTGGTTTTTAGTGACATATTTTTGTGTTGTTCACCAATTTAAAGAGCATACCTTTGACAGAATTGCTTGTGCAATTTCTTCTTGTCAAGGAGTGATTATTAGAGAGGAATTCCACTGATGTTTAAAAAGATCTGCTTAGTTCTATCGTTGAGAAATAAACAGAGTCATGCAGAGTGTTCTGATATTAAATGGATCTATATGCAGGAAGTGGCTGATATCTTTAGAGGTGGTGGTGGTGGTGGGAACCAGGGGTCAAAATATCTACATTACAAATAGATGGCTCTCCCTATCCTCTGGGAGGTTGGATCCAGGACCCCTGCGATTTATCAAAATCTCTGGCTGTTCAAGTTTCTTATATGAAATGGTGTACTATTTGTGAATAGCCTATGCACATCCTCCCTGCCAATTTGTGCAATGGCATATATGTATGTCGGTACATACATTTAATGACAGAATGTTGATGGTAAAATTGTGGTAAATCTACTTGTTATTTATTTATTTATTTTGAGGCTGGGGGAGTGGGTGTAACTCTTCACAATAAACATATTTTAGTCCAAAACCTTATCTCAAAGCTATCATAAATCATTGTTTCAGACATTAGGCAGCCTTTTTTTTTTTTTTTTTTTTTTTTTTTTTTTTAAACATTTCCTGTAAACTGGTTTCTGTGTTGGATTGGCACCCTGTCTGGGGTGTGATCCTGCTATGTGCCAAGTGATTCCAGTAATACTCCAGACCAACTGTGAACCTGATCAGGAAGATAAATTAATGAACCTCATAGGTCTCTCAAACATAGCTTTTAGAGGCAATGAAGGAAGAATTCTGACTGGGAACGTTTCTTTTTGAATAGTGCAGTTCACATCAAACCCCTCTGAATGGCCATGTTTATATCTCAATTATTTATGGATGTGGAAAATGTGAGCAATTTGCGGAATGCCCCTTTAATGCTGGAACAGACCAAGATGGTTTGGAGGAGCACAGATATCTGTTAAAATCTTGTTAGAAACCCTGTACATTCTCCTGTACTTTGACTTCTTGTATCTGATGAAGGCAGCCTGTTGTTGAGATCATGCTTCATTAAGATGGCACCTCAGCTATACCCTCTATTAGCATAACTTGTGTTTTGAATGAAATAATTACATGCTAATTATATTCTTGTGTAAGCTGAGGATAATTAATCCATGCAGGGTCTAATATGAAAAAGATGTGTAAGGTCTACTGACTGTAATCAGAGGAAAAAGGAAATATAATCCTATACTACTAGCTACCTGTGCTTGACTCTTGAGGGGGTAGGAAAATCAGGCTTGGTGGTATATGTTCAATCAGGGCATCTTCAATTAAGTAAAAATGTTCTTTATCTGATTAGCAGGACATTAACTATGTTGGAACAAATCCTTGTTTCTCCAATTTTCCAGTTTATAAAATATGTTCTGAAAAAAAAAAAAAACAAACAACAAGACATTGTTCCTCCTCCGTTAATGTTGCTGCTTTGGAGATGTGGGTTTGTTCCAATGATGTAATTCACATGTCACTGTAAAAAAGTGGAAGAGAGGGCCCTGTTTATTAAGCATGGATATCTGCCATTTTGAAGGCCATTGACTATTTGCATATTTTATTTACTGGTTTAGGACACAATTTTGAGTTAATGATTTATTTTCATATTCCTCATTCTTAAATACAGTGTGTGTAATGGTTTACTTTTTGTTGTTGTTTTTTTTTGCCAGGGTTTAATTGCTTAGTGCCCGTGTCTGTTTATTGTTTGGAAGCCACTTCATATTCATTGAATAATGTGTGAAATACACTGGAGCCCCTTCTGCAGAGTACTGGCTCATTCACTTTATGCAGAAGGTTGACGTATCATTTGGGGACTGGTTTCATTAGGGGCACTGAAGCATGAAGATCACTAAAAGATGGTACAATGGGTATGGCTCGACTTTACAAAGTATTTTGAAGTCTGGATACTGAGTAGATGTGATTAGAACAATAAAATGTTTTTGGGATTTATGCAATCTTTGCTCATTTTTTGCTGATTATATACATTCTGATTTTAGAGGAGTGTGAAAGGTGATCTACACTTTCTCAAGTGGTTGTTCCATCTTTATCTCCTCATGTCCTACACTCTTCGCTCTGTGCTATTTTCTGCTAGCTTAGCATGAGGTGTGACTTCAATGTGATGCTTCTTAAAAGAATGTCCCAGGCAGTATTTTTAAACATTGTGCAGCATATCTCTAAAATTTTAAATTTGAATATTTCATCTACAATTCAAGATAATCACAACATAATGTTGTTGCTATTTCTCAAACCTGGAAACAACCTCATATTTAAATAGCTTGTGAACATTTGAGGCAGTGTAGTGTATGACATATGGACCAATATGTGGACACGCCTCCTAATTCTTGATTTTGCTGTTGGATTCTGGAGCAGCAGAAATGTATTCTCCAGGTTGATGCATCATTAGTGTGAGTCTGATGGATGAATCTATTTGTGGCAGGTACCATGAGAATGCTGCCTACCAGAATGCACAATGGCACAGGTAAAGTTTGATGGAGGAGGTCTGGGGTTATTTTGAGCCAGGTCCCTTAGTTCCTATGAAGGGCAAAGTTAATGCTGCAGCACACCATTTTGTTGTGGAGGAACTCCAGGGGTTGCACAAAAACCCATCCAACACATTTGGTATGTACTGGAATGTCAAGTGCCAGACCAAATATTCTTTATTTTGAATGAGTATTAATTTTCAGGCAACACTAAAAAATACAGTGGAAAACCTAGAAGGGTAACTCCTGGTTAATGCCCTTGGATATGCATCTTGGACAGGTGTCAGAATTCTTTTGGCTAATATTGTAAGTAAAACTGACAAGATTTAGACCCAGTAGTTTTGAAATGGCTTTTGTTAGAATTTTGCTATGTGCGAAGCTGTTAAATAATTTTTCTGCAATATAGACACCTTAAGTACGTTTTTTCCCCCTCACATTTTGTTTAGTTTCTTATATAGAGGTGATAATTGAGTTTCCAGAGACAGTATTTTTTTTTTTTAAGGTTTATCAGTTTTGACAGCTTTGATTTGCAGATACGAGTGGCTTTGTTTCCCAGCAGTACACTTGGTTCCATTTAATGATGTTTTGTAGAATTCAATAGGCACTTCATATTGAATAAAGCCTGGGAGGGTGAGGGCAAGCACATGCTACCTTTGAGACATGAGAAGCTACCACTTCTTTTCAAACTGTTGCTAACACCACATACTTGGAAAAATAAGTTAGAGGGAAGCCCATCAAGGGCGGCACGGTGGCGCAGCAGGTAGTGTCGCAGTCACACAGCTCCAGGGGCCTGGAGGTTGTGGGTTCGATTCCCTCTCCGGGTGACTGTCTGTGAGGAGTTGGTGTGTTCTCCCCGTGTCCGCGTGGGTTTCCTCCGGGTGCTCCGGTTTCCTCCCACAGTCCAAAAACACACGTTGCAGGTGGATTGGTGACTCGAAAGTGGCCGTAGGTGTGAGTGTGTTGCCCTGTGAAGGACTGGCATCCCCTCCAGGGTGTATTCCCGCCTTGCGCCCGATGATTCCAGGTAGGCTCTGGACCCCCCGCGACCCTAAATTGGATAAGCGGTTACAGATAATGAATGGATGGATGGAAGCCCATCAAACAGATTTTTCAGTCAATGGGGAACTGGTCATTTGCAACCCCTTTTAGACCCCAAGTATTCATTACATTTAAGTGCTCCTGTAATGAAAAAGAGAATGTCTGGATTTGGGCTTAAAAAACACATCTCAGTGATTGTGTCAGTTTTTGGCAGGCAAAGGGAGGAATATGGGTTGTATGTTTTGTATTTTTATGTTAAATTTGTGCTAAATTGGCCTTATTAGCACTATAGGTATAAAGCTGAGTGTAAGAAGGGACGTGGGCTCTAAAGAGTATTGTTTCTAGTGGTCGACCGATATATCGGCCCCTGGCTGCATTACATCTTACTATCTGCAGTCTGACCTAAACCTACTTAAATAAATGACAAATGTATAATTACTGGATGTTTACATGTCTTATAGGATTTACATATATTGTATGTCCAAAAGGTTGTACTCACCAATTTGCCCACTCTTTTTTTTTTTTCTAAAATCAAGGGTACTAAATTGGAGTCTGTATGCATTTGGTGGAGAAACAGCCTCTACTATCTCAGGAAAGCTTTACACTTTATGATGAAGAAATGCAGTGAGGATTTTATTCAGGCTCACACAATAAAAATTGGTATTTTACCCATCGCTCCAGGGAATGCACATCCACGTTTCTTGAGCCTAAGGGCTAGTGATCTACCAATATATCGGCCGGCCGATTAATTGGCCGATTTTTGGCATTTTTTATATAATTGGCATCGGCTGATATATTAGTGCAAGAGGCCGATATTTACACGATGCATATAGACAATGCTGTGGGCAGCTCCATCATTCTGGCTGTTAGAGCGCCCCTTGCGTCCATTTTGCCATCTTACAAGCCCCCGACCTGTAGCTGCATGCCGTCTCATCAGAGAAAACGGTAAGAATTATTTTCTCCTCTTCAGCTCTCACCATTTGTTACTGGCTGCTCTTTGTAACATACACTCAATAATCTGCATCATAAACAACTGATGATCAACAAAGTTGATAGTTGTAACCTAGATACCCAGCGTTATTTAGCCAATCATTTTATATACATTCCCTCTCGATAAATAAGTATTTTTGGTCGCAATATGCCTTGCCCAGAAATTGTTATGAAAAAAATAGTAACAGTATAGATTTTCATATTTTTCATGGTGCCATATTTGAGTCAATGTGTACATATCATACAATCTAACGGGCAGATTCTCAGGATCAAGAGGATATATACTAATTCTTGTCGGACTCAAGAATTAAAGCCGAAAAAATAAGACATTAGATGCTTCAGTATGTTCCTCATCAATGACAACTGAAAAAACTGAAGCCTGAAGAGCCCACAAGCAGCTCACACAAAGTTAGCATCTCTTACCTTAGATTGTCCCCTTCAAAATAAGACTAAATTTTAGTCTCTATGTCATACCATTCGTGAGTAATCTTCATGTTTATGCCAAAAATCCAGAGAAAATAGTACACATTTTCAAAAAATAATTAAAATATGATCCCCGTTGAGTCACACCTACTGCCGCGTAGCTTAGGCGCTCAGCTTTCCAATGAGTGGTCGATCAAGTCTGTAGACCAATCAGGGGCAGAGTTACGGAGATGCACACCCAAGGAGGAGGGACAAACGCAGCAGAGCTCATATGTTTTCAGCTCTAAGGGTTGTACTGTTTGGTGAGGGGTAAATGGCCACTTAGTGAGGGACAGGAGACGAGTTTCTCATAGAAAATAAAGAAAAACACTGTAAGATGCTGACATTAGGTCTAGACAAGATATATACACAGTATTTTTGAAGTAAAAGTAATCATTTTCCTTATAGAGAGCTTGTGGTCTAAAGAGACACTTGGAGAGGCCATCTGTCCACTGTCTGCTCCAGCTTGAATAACTTCAAATCAGTATGAGATATCAACTCAATTTTACCTGATGAAAGTAGACCCCTGGAGACACAAGATTAAAAAGACAATTTTTAATGGGACTCATGAACTCTTCAGTTTATAGTTCCTAACATTTTTTCCCCCAAAAATATGACAAGCGCCTACATTTTTTTGTGGCTTTCATAAGCTTTTGACCACTTCATGTATATTTCAGGACCTCTAAATGGTCTCTTTTACAAATTTGAACGGTTTTCTGTGAAAATAAATCATGATAATGCCTCTAGTTTATTCACTGCCTGAGGAATGGGAATATCGGCTTTAAATATCAGTCATCGGCCAATACTGCTGTCTAAAAATTGGCATCGGCAATCAAAAATAACCCATATCGGTCGATCACTAATTGTTTCCACACATCATAACAATATCTCTGCTGAATGTCTATTTATTGGTAGTTAATTACTCTTTGTTATAGTATGAGTGTCTACTCCTTCTCAAAGGCTGTACATTAGATGTTGGAATATTTCTGTGAAAATTTGATGACATTCATTATCTGTAACCGCTTGTCGAGTTCAGGGTTGCGGAGGGTCCAGAGTCTACCCAGAATCATTGGGCACAAGGCACGAATACACTCTGAAGGGGGCACCAGTATTTCACAGGGCAACACACACACATTCCCTAGCTTCCTTTTTCCTTTTCTACAGAGCTTAGACAAACTGTGTATTAACAGTGGAATGTCTACAACAAGGGACCAGCTTTGGACAGGTAGTGTACTAGGACTGTGCAGTATGTCTGTCACTCTGTCCCTATCCATTTGAATCTATACTTATAATGCTGGGTGCAATGCTGACAGTGTTGTTTTGCAGTTTATAGATTGCATATGCTCATTCAATACAGACATTTAACTCATAAGTTGTAGTTTAAGTGTTTAATACTCTTAGGGCATGTTACAGTAAATAGGGAATTGATGGATTGATCATATCAGCTTGGATGCACAGGCTGAGAAAATAGGTATTGAATTCAGATTTTTTAGGTTGTGCTGCTTTTGTTCCGGTGACTCTGAAAGAACATGGTCTATATACAACCGCAGGAATCTAGAACTGCTTTCTGTGTGAGGGCTTTGTTGCTTCACCAACTAAATGTGTTTTATCTCATATTGCACTTCATTTCTTATTGTATTTCTTAAAATTAACCATCCGTTTAGCAAAGGCTGGGCTAGTGGTTCAATTATGTTCTCTGAATGGAAAAGATTTGGGATAATCCTTCTGCTGCATCTCCATATTTTCATAAGTGCTTCGTGTTCTGGTTTAAACAGAAGACAGATGTCTTTAGAAGTTTTTGGGTGTTTTGCTGTGTGCACTGGTCAAATGGAGTGCAGCTGTGACATAATCTTTGGTTGCTCTTTTGAAGTTTTCTTTTCATTTTCCAGGAGACATGTATGCATTTTCATAATTGCTTTTATCATTTTGTTTAATTTAATTTTTATTATGATATAGCTACTTTTGTAGCTGTCTCTAATCTACAGGCATATACTCAGCACATGCCCAAATACTCAGAAGCAGAATTGGGAATGCATACATACATGCAATAATAGTGCATTCAACTGCTTTAAGGTGCACCCCCAGCTTATATAATCTCCACATAAAAGCATGTAATGATGTAAGATGCTCTGGAGCAGCTGCATATGAGATTAAGGCCACCACGCTTAGTGCCATATGCATAGCTAGAGGGGTATTAATCCCTGAGCATTGGGCTGAATTGTAGTGGAACTGTATTTGCTAAAAGCAACAGTAGGAAAGATTTGTTATTTTTGTTCTCCTGAGCGCCCCAAAATTTGCAGAATTCACTTTTACAGCACTGTCATGAAATTTAGGGAGAGAGTAAATGTGGGGAGAGCTTTCCTACCCTCCTCCAAATGTTACATAATGCAGTTTCTGAAGTGCTGAACCTGGAGTAGCAATGATAGAGGCTCTATTCTCCCTATTACAGATGAGGGAAGAGTGACAATGACTTTGAAGCTGTAATTTTAGTATAAAAATGCTACCTAGTGTAACTTTAAAGGCTGGAGATTAAAGGCCAGGATTATATGATTGCCTGGCCCAAAAGAGTCAACCCAAGAGTCAAAAACATTTTTTTTCACTTGTCTGTCGCCTTCCCCACTCCCTTTTTAATATGCAACTAGGTTATCTAATGCAGTATCTCATCTCCTCAGAAATATCTGCTGAAAAATGATTTATAGTTAATGGGTTCTTTAATGGGTGGTCTCTGATTTTTGTACAGTATTATAAAAAAGAACAGTGGGTTTTAAACAAGAGTCTAATGCGTTGACTTAGCATTCAAAGGATATTCTTTGGGCTTCATGCAGCACATTGACAACGGTATTCTCTTTCTCCAAAGGGAGCTCTGAGTCACTAATTGGCCTTTATGTTTGCAAAAATATCCCGGCTGTGAGAAGAAGGGGGCAGGGTTAAGCTCCCTGTGTTTGAAGTCGGGGTTATGTCTCATTGACTCTTTCAGTCAAGCTCCTTCACATGTTCAACACAAAATCATGTGGCTTTGCCCTTTCCTGGATCATTTCAACAGAGAGGAGAGGACACACAATGAAATTTAATAACCCTGCTGCTGTTTGTTCTTTAGTTCAGTTTTACTAATACACTATGTCTTGAGATTTAAGCAGTTAAATGAGTCTGAAACTGTGAATGACAAAGTGACAGTAACATTTTAATTATCTTAGAATTGGCTTAAGTAGGTGTTGCCATGATGGATTTTTGCAGGTGTGAGAATGTGACTGCTGCAGACATATTTTATATATAAACTTAATTGAGATGGGTCTGTGTATCTCTTGTTAATTGGTTTTCCATTTCCCCATTTTGTATGTTATCAACAGTACCAGAGAATGTAGATTTTATTGTTTTTCTGTTTTCTTCTAACGCATCAAAACACAAATACAGGGAATATTGGAATCGGATATATTTTTTATTTTAATTCATTATACATTTTTTTTTCTTAATACATAACAGGAAGATAACAGATACATGTTCTGCTGCTGTTTCACAAATTTACTTACGTCCTTGACCATATTTCTAATTAATCGTGAAATGGGTCAGGTATGTTCATCTTTAATCTACCAGCAGAATAAGTTCCTCCGTTTCAAAATATATAGCGCTGTTAGCGTTAAAAACTTCCAGTTCTGGCTAAAATCTGCAGCCCAATCCATAATCAGTCACAAGCAGGTATACAAAAAAAAACTCATTATTTACATTTGTTCATATTCATTTTTCATATTTTGCTGTATTTAGTTCCATTATGTTGGAGAAAACAGATTGTTTTCCTTAAATCAATGATATTTATATTGTTGAAAATAGGGAAATAGGTCGTTCTCTGTTTTTCTATTGTTGAATTAGAAATACAAAAACAATTAACCAAAGGTGCACGGACCAAGATTACACTTATCACTTATGATTCTTCAACATATCTGCGTACAAACACATTAGATGAAACAGGTAGCTTCGCTCTGGTTTCCCACCATAGTCCAACAACACACATTAGGAGGTGAATTGGCAACTCCAATGTGTCCATAGGTGTTAGTGTGTGCGTGAATAAGGGAGTGTGTGATGCTTTGGCATGGACTGGCACCCAATCCAGGGTGTGTCCCTTATCCAGTGATGGAGAATGATTTGAATGAATGAATGTCAGAGGGCGTATAATGTTCAGCATCATTGATCTTTAGGACAATGGAACTTAAATTTCTGAACATTTTGAGTACTTTTAGGGTGAACTGGAGTAGCCTTTGTGATCCAAAACTAATCCTCCAACATTAGAACTTGATTTCATTAATGTTCTTAAGGCTGAATGGCATAAAACTGTCATTTTTCAATTTCAAGTTTCAAGTTTCAAGTTTCAAGAAGTTTATTGTCATTTCAGCAGTATATAGTGTTTACAGTACACAGTGAAACGAAATAGCGTTCCTCCAGGACCAAGGTGCTACATAAGACAATACACAACATTAAAGTGCGACTAGTGTAAAGCTAGTGCAACATGAAACAGTGCACACGCATTAAAGTGCAAAGGACATAGAACACAAAACAATACACAACATTAAAGTGCAACTAGTACAAATCTAGTGCAACATAAACCAGTGCATACACATTAAAGTGCAGAAGATATGGCTAAGAAAAATACAAAACAATGTCCCTACAGTACAATACAATACAATGTAATACAAGACAAGGCAAAAACCATAAGTACGGAGGGGATGAGGGAGAGAGACACTGCAATTTAAAGTGTATTTGTGCTGTAAACGGTAACTGGATGTAAACATGATGTAAACCGGATATGTGAAAACATTTACAGTCCAACAGACCAGTGTTTGTGTGAAGTGTGTGTGTGTGTGTGTGTGTGTGTGCTTCTTTCAGTCCAGTCTTAGTCTCTAGGTGTTCAGGAGTCTGATAGCATGTGGGAAGAAGCTGTTACGGAGTCTGGATGTGAGGGCTCGAATGCTTCGATACCTTTTTCCAGACGGCAGTAGGTTGAAGAGTGTGTGTGAAGGGTGTGTGTGATCTCCCACAATGCTGAGTGCTTTGCGAGTGCAGCGAGTGGTGTAGATGTCTGTAATGGAGGGAAGAGACACACCGATAATCTTCTCAGCTGTCCTCACGATCCGCTGGAGGGACTTGCGATCTGCCACAGTGCAGTTTCCAAACCAGACAGTGATGCAGCTGGTCATGATGCTCTCGATGACTCCTCTGTAGAAAGTGGTGAGAATTGGAGGGGGGAGATGAACCTTCTTCAGCCTTCGCAGGAAGTAGAGGCGTTGCTGGGCTTTCTTTTTGATGTTACTGGTGTTAGTGGACCAGGTGAGATCATCCGCTAGGTGAACACCAAGGAATTTGGTATTCCTGACAATCTCCACAGCAGAGTTGTCGATGTTCAGCGGCGAGTGCTCACCCCTTGTTTTTCTGAAGTCTACAACCATCTCTTTGGTTTTGTCCACGTTCAGAGACAGGTTGTTCACTTCACACCAGTCAGTTAGCCGCTGCACCTCCTCTCTGTATGCTGACTCGTCGTTCTTACTGATGAGACCCACCACAGTCGTATCATCAGCGAACTTGATGATATGATTTGAGCTGTGCATCGCTGCACAGTCATGGGTCAGCAATGTGAACAGCAGTGGACTGAGCACGCAGCCCTGGGGGGCTCCAGTGTTCAGTGTGATGGTGCTGGAGGTGTTCCTACCGATCCGGACTGACTGAGGTCTCCCAGTCAGGAAGTCCAGGATCCAGTTGCAGAGAGAAGTGTTGAGGCCCAGTATATTCAGCTTCCCGATCAGATGCTGAGGAATGATGGTGTTGAATGCTGAGCTGAAGTCTATGAACAGCATTCGGGCATATGTGTCTTTCTTGTCCAAGTGGGTGAGTGCCAGGTGCAGCGTGGTGGATATGGCATCGTCCGTTGAACGGTTAGGACGATACGCGAACTGTAGAGGGTCCAGTGTGGGGGGAAGTAGGGTTTTGATGTGCCTCATGACGAGCCTCTCGAAGCACTTTGTGATGACCGGTGTGAGTGCAACGGGACGATAGTCATTGAGGCAGGACACAGAAGAATTCTTAGGCACCGGGATGATGGTGGTGTTCTTGAAGCATGTTGGAACAACGGCGCTGCTAAGAGAGATATTTCCCATTATCTAGTGCTTCGTAAGCCTTCCTAGGAGAGTCAAAGCTGTAACTACAGCAAAGAGAGACACATCCCATTAATATCTTTCATTTCAGAAGAAATATTAAATAAGCAGGTGAACACAAGTTTTGGGCCATAGAGTTCATGCTTAAATGCATAGTAAAACTTCCCAAAATTAATATGTTATTTATGCAGACAAATCAATTTAATATGATTTCTATAGAGTGTATGTTTTTCATTAAAAGTCCTAAGAAACAGGGAAAGGAATCAGTTGGATAACAGCCAGCACTGCGTCTGAGTTTGCGACTGCACCACACCTGAGACGCCAGCCTCAAGTGGGAGCTGCCAATCACGTCATTACAACAGAGCTGAGAGCAAGCCTTGAGCACACTGTGCATCGTCATGGCAACACTCCAAGGTGAGGACCTTAAGGACTCTGTCATTAACGTCACTGCAGCAGCTGTACACTGGAGGCCAAAGCTCAGGGATACCTTCCCGCATTCAATGAACCCTTCTGTATGCCAAGCTGCTGTAGAACAACTGTATATAATCATATGAGTAGGTGCTGGCAAATTATTATTTATTTTTGGTACATTAGACATCAGAATTTTTCCATTTATTAATTAATTTACAATTCAATAATTCATATGCTGTAACCATTTTATCATGTTCAGTCTCGCAACTTATCCAGAGCGTACCCTGAATCATTGGACGCAAGGCTGGAACACACCCCGGACAGAGGGGCCATCCATCAAAGGGCATTACAGAATCACCCAGTCACACACCGCTTATCCAGGTCAGGGTCGCTGTAGGTTCGAAGCCTACCAAGATTCTGGGCACAAGGTGGGAACACAAAGTGGAGGGAGCGCCAGTCAATCACAAGGCGACACATACACATTCATTCACACACTCACACTTATGGTCAGTTTTGAGTAGCCAATTCATCACACAACTTGTGTTTTTGGACAGTGGGAGGAAAGAGAAGCACCTGGAGGAAACCCATAAGTGTAAACAAAACAAAGATTCTCATCTGTTAATGGCAATATCAATAAATGACAGAATAATTTGGCTAGGATATGATAATGAGTGGGGCCATGATCAGTTTTAATAAGGCTTTACTGCTTTAATACATTGTCAAAATTCACTGATTCTTCAGCTCTGAAGCTCCTTATCTCAGGGTAGTAAATACATTGAAACAGACATTTTATTTCAGTCTCTCTGTGGTCTGCAGATTAACTGAGCTTCATTCTTAATTAAAGATTAACACTTAATTAATGCCATTAAAGAGGAGACTCACAGGCTCCCCACTACCTGCTATGAGTGGCATGTTTTTATGAATGCTAAATTAGAATAAGCGTCCATGAGGCTTGGGAAATGGTAAGTAGAACCTATGTTCAATTTAGATATCACATGTGTTGATAACTCCACTGTCATACACACGGTGTGGTCTGAAATGTTAAGGTACTTGGAGCTGCAGTGTGTGTTGGTAACACAGTGTCCTTGTGCCTGTTAAGTCCCCTGGATATATTTAGCCTGTTCTGCACTGTAATGTATGCTAAATCTGTGAACGGAAACAGAGAATACACACTCAAAGCAAACTCGAATGAGTTGCAGATATTCTACGATGGTAGATTTGTTTCTTGTGGATTTTTCAGTTAGAAAGAATGCAAAAAATGAAAACTAATATTAGCAAATCAGTAAGTGGCCTAACAAATGTCCTTGTGGTTGTATGCCATCAAATCCTCACAGAATTATACGACCAGGTTATATTTATTTACTCAATCGGGTCAAACACCTCTGAAATAAACTATTCCAAGACAAGTGTGAATTCAGCTTTCTGTCTGTGGAAGCCACACTCTGATATTTTCCTCCTAAAATAACATTGTTGTGTTTAAGAGCTCTATCCACTGAGCACTGAGGCAGCACACAGCGCTGTGATGCAGCTGTGTGCTGCTAGCGGAGAGGTCTCAGGAGAGGTTAATAAGATGTCCTTATCTTAAATAAATTATAGCTACAAGGAGAGGGGAATATGTTGTGATAACAGCTAAGTCACTGAGCCATGACTATTCCAGAAACAATGCAACTGAGGAGCAAGGGTAGAACTGTTATAGACAATCAGTGCTGTGAGATTTTACGATCTGCTTCATTCAAGAGTGATGCTGGAAAAGTCTACGGTTCAGTGTAGAGGTGGGTACTGAAAATAAATCTTATACATTTACACTTATGTATTGTTTAGAAAGAAAAAAAGTTTCAGCATACCTCTGTTTTTAAGCTAAAATTACACAAGCCATACAAATACAAATACTTTTTTTTTTTTATATAATTTTTTTTACTTTTACTAGTACAATTTCAAATTGTACAGCACGGTGCGCAGCAGGTATTGTCACACAGCTCCTGGATCCTGTGGTTTTGGGTTCAAGTCCTGCTCTGGGTGACTGACTTTGAAGCATTTGGTGTGTTCTCTTTTTACTTGGCACAATGCTGTCAGACAAGTACTGTTCTGGCAACTACCAAACCCAGACTTGTCCATCTGATTGCCAGACAGAAAAGTGTGACACAGAGAATATGTCTCCACTGCTCTAAAAACTAAATAATTGGTGGCTGAGTTGCTGTCATTCCCAATAGTTCCCCCTTTGTTATAATACCACTGACAAGTTGACTGTAGAATATTTAGTAGTGAGGCAATTTCACGACTGGACATCCTATCACAGTACCATGCTGAAATTCACTGAGCTTCTGAGAGTGACCCATTATTTTACAAATGTTTGTAGAAGCAATCAGCATGCCTAGGTTCTCAGTTATATAAACCTGTGGCCATGGAAATGATTGGAACACTTGAATTCAATTATTTGGACCGGTGAGTGAATACTTTTGGCAATATAGTGTTTCTTGAATGCATGTTACTACTAGTCAAAATCAGATTAGAGAAATATTGAATTAGCATTTGTCTAGTCAAAAATCAATTGTGTATATGTGGACGTGGGGTTTATACTAGTCAGAGTTACAGTGCAGATATTTGCAACTGCATTTTTGCTAGTTTTAATTCAGTCACAGTGCTGAATCTCTGTTTATGTAAGAGTGCAAAGGTGAGGTTGAATGGAGCAAAATAAATATAATTATTGCAGAGTAATGTGTACTGATTAAATGAAAACGAGAATAGAGAAAGCAGAGAACAAAGCAAAAATGACAAACTTTTTGCTCCTTGAACTCTTGAACTCATGTTTGGAGAAAACAGATGCACATTCTCAACAGATGCCGAAACTGTTTTTTCTAAACAAGGCTGTTTAGACAGGGTAAGAAAAGTGCTGTGGTATTTTAACCAAAGTATGTCACAGGAGTTTCAAATGAATGTAACTACTTATTATTCACCTCTTCTACAGTGTTAAATTAACTGTATTTGGTGAATACATGAATCATCTAAGTGATGTACACTCTCAGAGTCGTAGTGGTGGCACCATTTGCTGTCACTGTCGTGCTCTATACAGTACTGTTAATTATGGAAAATACCATTGGAGCATGTACTGCATTAACTGTAGATAATTAAGTTGCATCAATTTAATTTAACCTAAAAGACTTATATTAACCTTTATTTTATACAGTTCTACAATGACAGCTTTCCAATATTCACCTCTCATTCTGGAGAAGTGAATGTAATTTAACTTTAGAGAACATAACTGGACATGGTATGTTTTTAGGTACGTTTAAAATGTTTGTTATCAATAATATACCGGTACAGTACCTTTTTTTTTACAGTGTGTTTTAGACAATTTCTTAGTAATATTAGGTAGTTGCCTATAATTAGACACAGTGGTATAATACAAAGAAAAATTTTAAGCAATTAAACACTAAGGAGAGCACCAGCTTAAGAGTAATATCTGAGTTCAGACCGTCAGCACTTGGATGCATCTAGAGGCCTGGCATATGCACTGGAATTAGTTCATTCTTTCCAGAGTGATGTGAGTGCATTTTGCAGTATACTGACCATTAAACTCATTTTCCCCTGCAGTGTTTCCATTGGAACTCTCTACCATTTTAAGTGTTTGCTAAGATTATCTTACATTTAACTCCAAGTTTCTCATTTTGTGTTTGCTTATTGCTGTTATATGAGCAAATTTCTCATATGATACTGTCATCATCTGAACATTTGTAGTTAGAACAGTATTATATTTAAATGAATAATATTCACTCTTATTTATACTAAGCATTTATAGATATTGCTTATAATAATACTTATAAATGCAACTGCTTAAAGTGCACACACTGTAAAATGACTTGGGACACTCAGCAGGTTAAGGTTAGCTCGCTTAATTGCCAAGTGTAAGGGTTGTAAAGCCCTCCCACAATGAGCTGTGGAGCAGTAGAACTGCCTTTTCTGGAGCGCAGTTTCATGTTCAATATACATTTTTAGACTAACTACACATGTCCATTCTACTCTGTGTGTTGAAATATGTGTCTGATGGAGTCAGATAGAGGAGGGCAGATATGTTGTTATTTTGTATAAAAATAAACATACCTAGTCACACATTATACCATGGAGCAGCATCAGAACAACACAAGAAAGCAGATTTAGAGCTAATTATCTACAAGGAAAGCAGGACATTGCGCACTGCGAGTAATTTTAAAGAGTCCAGTAAATGAAACCCCGATTCGCAGATTACATGAATCACTATATCCTGGTGAGTGTTATTAAAAGACTTTAATTAAAAACTGGATAAACTGCAAAATTAAACATTTCTTTCAATACATGGCGTAGGCAGTCACTTAGGGCCCCAAAACCACCAGAGGGCCCCAAGTCTGCACTTTTTAAATTGAGTTTAATTGTGTTTTGAATGCATTTAGCATCTTCCCATTTCATAAAACAAGAATCCCTTCATGAAATCTCCATAATGCATTGTCATATGTGTTTATAAGAACACTGTAAGGTAGAATTTAGAAATGTAATCAGAAATTCATATACGCTTGTCTTATGTGCTTGTTATTAAAACTACTTATAAGGAAGAGGCCAATGGCAAGCATTACTTGGAAGAACGTATTTCATATGAGACACTTAAATGCATTTTTTGAACATTATTTATACAGGATTAATAAGATATTGTTATAAAAGAGTGTCTTTCCAGATCAACATTAATGTACTATTATTGATATTACTTTGTATACAGAAAATTGTGGTGGTTGTACTGACAATTTGCAGGTGTTACAGATTTGGATTCTTTCTGACTGCTGTAAAATGTGGTAAGAGCTGAGCTTAAAAGGAAGTATTTGAAAGGCTTTGAGGTCTGATTGGAAGCAGAACACACACTGGAGTTTCTGGCCCACATTCAGAAAATGCAAATGGCACATTTGGGAGATTGAAGAGGATGAAAGCAGAGACTGGATGTTTGCTAGAACAATTTTTTTTAATTGCATGATAGAGATCTTCCCCCAAACTGTTATGCGGTTGATGTATCTACAAAGTGACAAGAGAAGATTGCGGACTGATTGCCCCAATGAGCACTGTCTGTGTTTTGCCTGAGGACTGTATCAGAATCTGATTGTATGATATGATTACTGTATTGTTGTGCAGAGTTAAATCATGTTATTCAGATATGCTCTGACAGAGAGCTGGATTTCTGCTGGGGGCTATGATTGTCATTCGCAATATTCAGAAATGAGAAAGTGCAATAAATTGGCGAAACCCATAGCAACATCTCACTTATGAAACTCAGTTTCATTTGTCATATCAAATATACAGAAAGCTCCAAAAAACATAGGCTACGGATGAAAAAGCTTATAGTTTGCATTCTGCTGTAATTCTCAAAGAATTTCATTACAAATCTAGTTCAGAATTTCTTAGTACTTTCTGTGTCCAACTGGCTTTAATGATGGCGAGTAATACAGTTGCAATAGTCTCTGAACATCAGCTTCTGTGGAAGAGATTTATATTCACAGCATTTAGAAGACAATTATCCAGAGTAACATACAAGTTTAAAGAATATTACAAAGATAGGCCAATAAATTTTGTTTTGCGTAAGGTCTCTTATTGGCATGTGTGTTCCTGCCTGAGATACCATAATCTGCCATGTACTGAGAAGCCATACCAAGCACAGACAAAAAATCTGACTTTAACATAGTAAGTGGCAGAAAGGTGCTTGCTTGACCTAGAAACAGTATAGGATATTGTATATTCATGAATTCATCTTCTGTATACACCTTGGACAGGTCACCAGTTCATCACAGGGCATCACACCCTTATTAACATGCAGTCGTATATGCTGTTTGAAACAAAACCATGTTTCTCCAAAAACATTATGATACAATGAGAAGAAAAAAGTTTCTACATTTCAAAGCTAGGTAATGAGGGTTTATTAGAGGCAATTCTAATTGGTCCATTTGTCCTGATTATGATAAACAAAGACAAGCTGTTATTTCACATAGAAAACCAAAATGGGGCTTCAAGGTTTTGTTAACACAAAGTATAAAACAAAGTATTTATAATAGATATTTGAGTTAATTACACATCAAAATTGGGTCCCTTGGTCAAATTCTGTTACTACTCACATGAATATTTGAGAGATATGTGTACAAATCCTGCAGTAAACTTTATTTATTTAGGTTTCTAATGCGCAAACAAGATGAGTATGATTGATTTATGTTTGACTAACTGTGTTTAGAATCACTATTTTCAGACTCTCATTCTTAAGCTAAACCACTGCTAGTAAATTTGTTTAAAGTAAGTCAGCAGAGACGTGTATCAGAGCTAAGGCGAATACTTGTAATCATAGCTTTTTTTCAAAAGGTTGAAGACACAAAAAGATAACTTCCATCTATAGTCATTAAACCAAGCCCCCATTGCGTTCTTGCAAGTGCACTGCAGTGAGTCTTCATTTCTTACTATCAAACCTTTTATTTTTTTTTACATAATACAGCACTGTATTACACTGTTGTCCAAAAACACCAGCATCTCAAATTTAAACTTTACAGGACCATGCAAAAAGCTTTTATTTTTAGCTTGAATTAATGTAAAGAACATTTATCCTAAGCCATTTGGCCCATGCTTCCTGTAAGTTTCACACAACACAAACTATAACTCCTGTGTTGCCATAAGATAATTGAAAAAGCAATGATTTATCATATTGTCATCCAGAGTACTCTGTATACAAACACTACCTGCAAACATCACCTGTCTTTTGGTAAATGCAAGTTTGCTTGCGTTAAATTACTTTGACACATTAGTATTCAGTGGTAGTCCTCTCTCCTGGAGGTGTTGTAGCAGAGCTGTGGCTCTCTGCTGGATGGTGTGGATGGTGTTCTTAAGGCCTGCTGCTCCGCCTTTAGTCTTCCACAGCTCTTTATCCACAGACAGAGAGCTCAGGAGCAACTGCTCGAGGCAGCCTGACCCCAGCAAGTGTATGGCCTTTTCTGGAAACCTGTCAGTCACAAAACACACTGCATTCAGGTCAAGTATCCTCAGGTAAGACATTAAAAACGTTTATTGTTACATTTATATAGTGCCTTTCTAGACGCTCAAGGTCACTGTAAAATCAACACTGCACAGAATGCCATTCCATTCAACATTCAATCCACACAAACACACACACTGGCGAGATGTGGCAGCCAAATGCGCAAAGCGTACTCTTAAGTAGGAACAACCATCCACCCGGAAGTCTACATTGGGCACTTGGAATTTAACCCAGGATAGAGCGCCAATCCATATCCGGGCATACAAACATTCACTCATTCATTCCCCACACATATAAACATTAATTCACATAGAAACCCATTTACTCACACCAGGACAGTTATTAGAGAGGCCAATTCATCTAACCCCCATGGTTTTGGACTGTGGAAGAAATCAGAGACCCAGAAGGAAACCCACACAGACACCGGGAGAACATGGAAACTCCACCCAAAGACATCATCATAGTCAGCACAAAACTTTGTATCTGGATTTTATTTTTTTTTTTTCACACGTAAAATGTCAGTTACTCTTTAATGTACTGATACTTAATGAAAAATGGACCAATAGATAAAACCCAAATTGGTAGAAATTAAAAATTTTTAGCTCAAGAAAACTTCCTTTTTGGAGATACAAGCGAAAATGTGGCGACAATGTTGTACAGGGCACATATCATGGAAAATCATATTTTTTTTTTCCATTTTGTATGCTCCCTTTCCCATTTTGTATCCTTTTAGTTCATATATTAAAATGAATTTGACAAATTAGCCCGTTTTAATAAGTCATAGTTGTGATATTGTAATAATTACATTTACATAAAACTATACACTTAGTGTGCTGTAGTTTATCATACCGCAAGACCATTGAACTAAATAATGTATTCCAGAGCCTATAAAGTTATGGAAGTGGAGGATATAGGAGAAAATATTTAAATATTTGTTTGTTCCTGGCTGCCAGGAGGCAAACATAACAATACAGGATGGTAAATCTGAAAGGGGTAGCTGCCGTTTAGCTGCCAATATCCCTGAATTTTGAACTGAAAAACATGTTCAATATATTTCAGCATGAATTTTAAAAAAAGATTTCTAAGTGATGAAGGTTTCAAAATCAAGAATGTTTTCTGAACATTAAAATGACATATTGTCAGCTGAGTTCTCTTCAGTAAACACTATCACTTAATTATTAAGCTGGCCAAAGAAGCAGTGGATATAACAGCAGGGATGTTAGTGTTAGTGTCTTAGTACACGTACATGAAGTGCCGTTCTGTGAACCTCTATAAATTACAGTATATCAAATACCATGGTGATTCACCATCAGCACTTACTCATCAATGCCCTCAACCAGTCTGAAGTTGAGGTTGTTGTGTGGGTGATGAGGCCTCCCTGCATTATCTATGAACACCAGTCTAGAGGGATCAGTCCTCCGAACCTGAGAGAGAGAGAGAGAGATATCACTGATTCAGATTCTGTATGCACTTCAATAATCAAATTAGAACAGAGGCTTAATAAATTATGCAAAACGGGCTGTAAAAAGCATGACTCTAAAGTACATTAAATACACATTGTCATAAAATATGGAACAGATATTTGAAGCATGTTACATGTATATTTATGCTGTTTATATAATTATCTGCTTTGATTGAATCCATAGTGTCGTCTAGCAGCACACACACTGCTGAGTGCTGCTGGCCCATGGATAATTTGCAGTATTTCTGCAGTCATGTGAATAAAGCTGTGAAGGATGCAGTTGTGTAGAAGGAGAGCTGAACAAATCGCCTCACCCTCCCCTCTATCAAACGTTATCAACTCTCCACACTCTAATGCTATTTTCCTGTCTTTCAGTGGTAAGTCCTGTTAAAGTTTCCCCTTTCTTTTCTTAATGTCCCTGAATTCATATTCATTCATATAATTGATTTCTTCCTCTCCACCCCATGCCATATCCCTCCAAGGGCAAAGAAACCAAAGAAACACTTTCTGAATGATTTTGTGGGAACTGCACAGGTTTAGTGTGACACCTCTGCAGTATAAACCTCAAGGCTAGGCTGAGCCTTATCTTTTATTATTTTAAAACCGTCAAATGTACCTGTGAGAAAGGTAAACTATTTACAGCATAATTTACAAGGTTATTTGTGATAGAAAGCCTACAGAAATGTCATCACAGTGGTAAACATATCACATACGTTCTCAGAAAAGCTGCCACTGTAATGGTATGTTCACTGACACTGAGGTACCCTCAAGATTATGTCTTATATTGTATGATTGTATGTTTTGTATAAAAGTTGTATACCTTTTTTTCTCAGCATTTATTGTAGAGTGTTTCTATTTAAAACAGTTATGTTATGAAAGCTTGCAAATAATTATCTTTCCATCTGGACAAGACAATGAGGTTTACATTTAGAGAACACAACTGATCCTGTAGGCCACTGACCTTTATGAATATCTAGATAACAGTAGTCACTTAAATGTAGAAATGTAGAACGATTGAATTATTGGACACACAGAAGGAAGCATGTATTTTTGTCATCTTTAGACACATCCAAGTTTGCATATCTGTAATTTAATAAGAGGTGTAAGGATGGTATTTACCCATTGGACTTGCTGATTGCTCTGATATGTGGAACATGTTTGTTATTTAAACCCTTAAGTGAGTTACTCATTTAATCAGATGCATTTATGTATACATGCATATATTATTTATTGAATGAATGTCGTATCATGGCAAAAACCTATGAAGATAGACAATAACAAAATGCAATAAAAGTTCAAACACAGGACCCTCTTGTATAACAACATTACGGCACTTAATGCAATTGTCAGGAAAAAAAGAGAAATGGCTCAGTTTGATCTTGTAAATGATGAAATATCACCTTGGCCGTCTAGAAGAGCAAAGTACAATGAAAACCTGAATGTTCTGTCAGACACACTTCAGTTCAGCTAGGAAAAATCGCAATTTGGTTTCATTGAGATTGCAACAGATCCTGCCAACTTCAATGGCTCTCGTGCTGTCCTCAGGCGAGTCAATATTACTACATGCATCTGGAGATAAAAAAGTGCAATAGTGTTATGTTTCACTGAAGCCACCGTGTCATCATTTATGCATGCATCCTCTCAAAGGAAGTCAAACAGACTTCACACACAAGCCACTTTGGGCCTGAGAAGCTCAAGGACACAGGGAAAATTCCTCAGCATGAAAATGCGTGTTAACCACGACTGTAAAAAAAAAAACAAACACAAACATAATGAGCTAATTTTTACAAATCAAATGCTAAATGGCTTGTGGTATGTAAAACCATAACCAAAATGTGCTTGTAATGTTATATTGAACAACACTGATTGATTACACAGTATGTGCTCTATTGAGCAGTGCCAGATGAATGACTCAAGACCATTTAATTTTTGTGTGTGTGTGTGTGTATATATATATATATATATATATATATATATATATATATATTTATATATACAGTACTATTCAAAAGTTTTAGGCACCAGTTATTAAATAACCAGCTATTTATCTGAGCAGTAAATGTTTATTTGCTAACCCAACATTAGAATAAAACCAAATAACATTATTCCAGTAAGTGTGATATTCTGTGTGTGAATGCGTTGATTTAACTTTTTCCAAATCTCCTCGTGGCACTCTGTATTATTTGAGGTTATCATCCAATACCTAATTTTACCTGTTAATAAATAATGATTTTAAATAATGTGTTGCTCTTAACAAATTAATACGTTCGGTTTAATAAATTAATGCAATCAAGGAGAATCAAAACAAAACATTGGTCTTCAAACTCACTCACAGCTACTATTTTATAGAATAACTCCTATTTTTATTTGTTTTATATTATTATTTTTTGTATTTACTATGATTATATATAACTTTATACAAGCACCACACTTACTGAGAAGGCATTCGTTTACATATGTATAATTATCTGAAGTGCCTAGGCCTTCTGCACAGTACAGTGTGTGTATGTGTGTGTGTGTATATATGTATGTGTGTGTGTGTGTATATATATATATACTGCGCTAACAATTTATGAAAAAATAAATACATTATATATATATATATATATATATATATATATATATATATATATATATATATATTTTTTTTTTTTTTTTTTTTTTTTTTCCATGAATTGTTAGCGCAGTACAGACATAACTTTCAGTTTACCAAAATGTGCACCAGCATTAAATCGTTGGGGTTGTTACACTTGACATTCAGGAGGTTTTCCACACATATGTCAGCAGGGTCTGGCTGAAAGCCACAGCAGTATCGATCCAGTCTGTCATTCACCTGGAGAGTACAGAACAACATATATAAAAATAAAAATAGATAATAAAATATTATATATATATATCTGTAACATGATTTTTCAGTCCAGGTGCAGTTTGCCTGAAACACTGCTCTTATATATAGCACATACCAAAGCACCTGAAAGCTCATTTATACCAAAATTACAGGTACAGTGATATAATGTTTTTGCCTACTAAAACAACTGGAGATAATGATCAGCCCTTGGCAGCATTACAGATATTCTAAAGACTGTTTGGTGGGCAAATAACCTAAAAAGTCTTAGCAGTGCTTGAAAACATACCATCTTACTATCTGCAGTCTGACCTAAACCTACTTATATAAATGACATATTTATAATTACTGGATGTTTACATGTCTCATAGGATTTACATATATTGTATGTCCAAAAGGTTGTACTCAACAATTTGCCCACTCTTTTTTTTTTCTAAAATCAAGGGTACTAAATTGGAGTCTGTATGCATTTGGTGCAGAAACAGCCTCTACTATCTCAGGAAAGCTTTACACTTTATGATGGAGAAATGCAGTGAGGATTTTATTGCATTCAGAGTCACACAAAAAAAATTGGTTTTATCCCCATCACTCCAGGGAATGCACATCCACTTTTCTTGAGCCCAGTACCTAAGGGCTAACAATAATTTTGGTATTGGACATGGTAACTATGCACAATAGTGTCCTATTCAACTGGTCAAAGCTTTTCTAGGGGAATTATACCAAAAGTTTGTGTTTGTGACTGAACAATTGTGTCAGCAATTGGTGAAAAACTTTCAAAGCATCTATCATTAAAGCAGGTGTCTATAAACCACTGGAGATACACTGGACACATATTAGCCATCAGGTAAAAAAAAAAAAAAACTGGATATTATTACACCATAAAGTCCTTCTACACAAGCCATATTGCCTCCATTTCTGGCAGGGAGGGAAGATAATTCCTTCAACACTGCTGCTGTGGTTTGGTTGGAGTAATGTTTGCCTGTGTACAGAAGGTATAAAACTAAGGCTGTGGTGAAGTGAGGTGAGAGGTGTTCCCGAGAGGCTTGAGATGTGTTTTACTAGCTCTGTCTGAGTCAACACTTTCCCTCCTGTGCTCTGGCTGTTATATCATTGCTACCTTACACATGGTTGTGAAAAACTGCCCTGAGAAGTTGAGGTGATGGCAGGTTTGCTGTTAACAGGTTAGAACATGAAAAAAGCACAGAAGCAAGATCAGAAATGAATATTGCAACTGTCAGTTCAAAACTCTGTAACCTTACCAAACAAGACACTTGAAAACTTTCCACTGTGAAAATATCACAAAAATACACCAGTCCAAAGTTAGAATATTTTCTCAGAAGAATAGTTTCACATTATATAACATTCATTAAAGTAATGAGAATTTTCATTCTTAAATAAAGTTACCACTTCCGAGATACAAGGATTTGTTGGAGCTTAGCAGGCTCAGAGCAGTCTAAGATGCTTTAGCTGCAAAAATGGAGCTCTATTCCATTACACATCCAACAGTCAAACTCCCAGTTTTGTCCAAATTCATCTTTATCTTCCATATAACCTGACTCTGCAAATACATTTTGTTATTCATGTATTTTTATCATTTGTATGGGTTGACTGGTGATGGACGTTACTTGCTCAACATACATATATTCTCTAAGTGTCTTTGGGTCCTTGAAAATTGTTATATATGTGCCATATAATAATAATAATAATAATAATAATAATAATGAACTCAAAATTATCTGGAAAATAAATCATGCAAATAATTCCTGCTTTCTAAACAACAAAAACATGGAATCTGATTTTCGAAACAGATTTAAGGTAAATTTCTAAGTATTTTCACTTAAATCCAATCTTTGAAAACATCATTCAAATTGACTTCTCAGGTCTGATATCATTAAGATCTATTTAACCTTTGGGAACAGTGCTTCATACTATGCTTCCCACCTTACCAGTGTTGTTGCTATGACAGCATACTTACCTGTGTTGTTACTATGGCACATATTTACCTGTGTTGTTACTATGACAACAGTGTAAATGTCATTGGATTAAACCAATTGTAACTTGCACCAGCAATGTGAACAAAGCCTGTGAATCTCACTTTTTTCCTGTACATGGGTTGAGTGTTCCTTCTATCAGGTTTCTGACTGCAGAGAGCTGAGGCATTGCTTATAACGACACACACAAAACATGTACATGTATTGTAAGAATGTAAGCTCAGCTTGAACTGTCCTGGTGACCTTAAAGGCAGAACTACATTTTTACAGGGCAAGTCTTAATTAAATTAAGCGGAGAAAAAAAGGATGTGTAAGTATGACTTCTTGTTCAATCTGAAAGATTTTTAATTGTTCATAATAACAAAGGATGGAGTAATTCAGTAAGGACATCACCGTCATGTTTTAATTTGGGCTACTATGAGGAAATTAATGAGGTACTGAGGGAGAAACTGTGTTTTTTCATTCATTTTGTTAGTGTTAATACAGTTTGACAGCATGTGTCCTGGTGTAACACTATCAGAGTCAGACAATATTCTGTAATGGCCCATCCCCTCTGTTTGCTGCCTAAGCACAGATAACCTTAGGCTTCTCTTACATAACCTTCACCACCAGAATCACCAGTGACCACACGCACTGCCACAAAGCACTTCCACAGTGGATGATTCCACACTGTAACTTAGAATAACATATTGCTTCATGAGTTTTCCCTATGTCAGCTACTCAGGTAATACAACGAGTAATTCGCTGAAATTACATTATTCAGATTATTACATGAAACATATAGTAATCTAAACAAAGATTATCAAAAATATGTAAACGTACATAAAATGTGTTGAGAAAGTTTGAAAAGTTTTATTCATGTGCCACTGATTAAATGTATTCCCTAATTCTGTGCATTCATGTGTATACACAACTTGCTTAAAAATCTAACAGGATACATTTTTTTATGAATTTCAGCAAATAAACTTGTGCACTGAAACTAGGAGTAAAATGCCATAGTTGTATTCTCTGGAAGACTGTATTACTTTATTTTCACATTGAAAATCATTAGAACATGCTCATTTGATCAGAGGCGTCCACACTGTATACAGAGTCTTGGTTCATGGACCAGAGTGCTGGCAGGTTGCTAGTAATATTGCGAATTTTCCAGAGGTCTGATGATGGTGATTGAACTGTTTGTGTTAGCAGCCTGTAGTTATTATCTGCCCCTCTCAGGAGATTCAGCAGCTGCTCTGACCAAGGCCGAAAATGTCTGGGTTCTGAGTTTGAGTTCAGATTTATAACAGACGCTATGCTGTTCCCGTGGCGACAGCGAGAGTGTCCTTCACACTGTTCCGCGCTGATGGGTGTTAAGTTGCGCCTCAGTGCCATCAGGGCTGTTAAATGAGGAGCTGGGTACAAGTGTTCACGGCCCCACTCAGCAATTTCACCAGATCAATACCACGCTATTAGCTGTTGGCTGCCTTACACTTATTGACTTTTCTCTTCATGACTACTTATGTTTTATTCATAGCCTATCTGTGGACACACATCTCATCACCCACACACACAAACACATTTTAAACTTGCTCATATATGCACCCTACATTCATTATCAATTTTATCAGTGCCACTGACCATACAGATGCAATTTGACTGTAGTTCATCTGATGCTCTGCATACTTTGATTATTTTTCTTTTGTCAGGATCCCACAGGGACAGGTATATTTGGGATCAATCTCCGTATACTGCAGTGCCTCTGACGTGGTGGTGGTGTGCTGTGTTCTTACAGGTGGATCAAACAGAGCAGTTGTTTAGCTTGGGGAAGTTGCTATATGAATAATATTACTATGATATACACTCAGTGGTCACTTTATGTTAACACTAGAGAGGACAACCCTATATAAAGGGCAATTATTTTGCCCTTTCATTAACAACTGAGTTTGCCTTTTTAAATAAAAATAAACATGTAAATAAGGTAAAAAGATCAGGACACATTTTGTCTATCTATCAATCTATCCATCTGCTTGTTTTTTCCCCTGCCACTGTCTGTTTGGTGTGTTCTTCCCATGTCTGTGTTGGTTTCCTCTGGGTTCTCCACCTTCCTCCCACAATCCAAAAGCATATGTTGGTAGGTGGACTGGCTGTGCCACATTGCCCAGAGGTATGAGTGTGTGACGTGATTCCCAGCAAAGGATATGGCACACTGTCCAAGGTCTGTTCCTGATTGCACCCCTTGATTCTGGGTAGGTTCCAGACAGATCCAACATGAGCCTGAGCGGGATAATGATGAATGAATCAATGGATGATATTGCTTTATATTTTCAGTGTTCTGAATTTACACATAATACAAACTCAGCTCAACTCTGTATATTTATTTCTTTTTTCCCATATGGATAAATTTCTCATAACATACAACTCTATTCTATATATATGAAATTACAGAAGAAATGCCTTTGAAGATCATAAGCCTGAGAATATAATGGGTACATTTCAATGTTTCAAATATTTGAAATAACTTTTTTGTTATTTGTGGTGCTATGTACAAATATGACTAAAAGCTCTATAACTGAAGTTTATCTTATCTTTTGCAACATGTAATATAATACTGTTACAAATGCAGTCTTTTCTATAACTCTAGGCCACATTTCCTCCTGCGTTAGATTCCAGGATAGATGATGAGTGTAAAATATTTGAAACTTGAGAATAAAATTACCATGTGATGAATATGTACACAAAGGCAAACTGGGAAATTATAGAAGGAAATAATGTGTCTCCACTCTCAGTGTGTTCTTTATCACCTCACAGGTAAGAACTGGTTCTTGCTGTTCCAGAGAGATCTGTGCTCTCATTAACACATCATTTCTCTCATCACCATAGTAACCCTTTTCTAATTCCTGAGGAAGTATTTTTTCTTTTACTAAAACTTCAGAGGGTGCAGTGTCAACAGACTTGAAAAAGAGAGTAAACACAAGCTCTGACATGTCTTCTAATACCTTCTAATCACTGTCTCCTCCCTAATTGAAGTTCTCCTCTGACTGCAGTTGTGTACACAGCAGTGTGACAGATGTCCCCTACAGAGTGCTCTTACACCTAAGAACTCCATTAGGATTCTGTCTCACGAACTCCAGCCTTTAATAGTGTCATTAAATATAATGGGTGGATTACATGTCTTTAACTCTCACTAGGCCACTCTTACGTTGACACAAACATTGAGCATACTCAAGATAGTGGCTAACAGAGAGGGCTATTACAGGAAGTTGATTAAACGACATGCAGTCTCATTATTAAGAGTATACGCATAATAAAAAACAGCCTTACAGGAGGTAAAAGCTTTTTGTATCTATAAAGGAATGACCGACCCCATACAACATATTCAGTTTTTTTCTACACTCATCTAAAATTGTACCAAAATAATTGCTGTCAGTAACAATACATTGTATGTTCTTTTTATTTTTTATTTTTTGGACAGGATATGTGCACACCAGCTGCACTTTATGCTGTGTCGATTTTATAAATAATGGACAGTTAGAAATACGTAAAAACACTTATTTTACTTGTTACAATCTTATTTCTTCTGCTGTGAATACACCAATTCGAGAAGGTAGGGCTGGGCCATTAATCGAAAATTAATTGAAATCAACATTCAGAACTTCTAATCAACATAATGTTGTCTATATCGATTATATTGATTATTTCTGTTCTGTTATGTTCCCACTGTGTGTTCATGTACTCTCCCTTTAAAATCACACTACCAATCTGTAGTCATGTGATTCTGCCCCTATCTGCCACATGGAAGCAACCTAAACGCTGAGGCAGGCCAAGCAACTTGAGAAACAAGAGAAGAACAAGCTCCCAGCAACGTTAGAAAAAATATCCCAGCTTTTTACAGTACAAGCCTCGTCACTGAACTATGAGGGTCAAAAAACAAAATAATAGTTCATTAATCATAATTGTGGTAAGATGTACAGTTAATTATGATATTGATTTGTGCTCATATTGCCCAGCACTACTAGAACGACAAGCTCAAGAAGGTGGGTTTACTTACAGAAAAAAGTAAAGACTACTGTAATAAGAAAGCTAATCAAGATCTCTGTGTATTATTGTTCTTGGCAGGTGAGTCAGTGTTTACTTGGCACCTCCATCTATTTCACACTGTGAATCATAGAAGAACTGTTCAGAGAAATTTAAACAGAGCCCCCACAATACTGCACACTGAAAATAATATACAAAGGTTTTAGGTTTTTGCTTCAATGTCCTTTTTTAGAAAGTACCTCACTCACTCATTCACCCTTCACCTACATATTCGACATTCGCTCACACATTAATCATTCACTTACATTTACCATTCACTGATACATTTAGCATTCTCTCAATTCACCAGGTATCAATCGCCACTGACACACACATTTTCTACCACTCATCATGTACTCACTCACTATTCATCTACTCACTCTCTTATATACACTCACTCCCTTGCTCTCACTCACTCATTTATGATTACAAAAGGCTTCATATAGGGTGCAATACACTGCTTGGAACACTATGTGTCCTTGTATTGACTGCAGCTGATGTTTAAAGCAATTCAATTAAACACATTTGAACATCTTTCATAGAGAAATCATTTTTATTTGAGCCAAAATATGTTCTAAAGTAGGGGTCACAGTCTGGTCCTCAAGGACCCCTAGAGTTTCCGTATTTTGCTCTAGCCCTGTTTTGTTACAACAAAAAAATGTGGAATATTTGAGGGTCCCCTAATGACCAATTTTGGGAACACTTTTTTACACCATTGCTCAAATGAACCCCTTTATGACATTTATGTTAAGTATTTCATATTATATGCTACAGATTATTCAATAACTAGATCCATTCTACACATCCAAAAGTTTATAGACACCTCATCTAAAGACATCTTGAGTATATTATAGCACCAATAATTGTTGAGACAGCCATTCAGCTATGCACACGTCTTTTTAAATCCCCTTAGAAATGACCAGTAGAATAAGACACTCTGGAACAGCTGCCAATGAGCATAAAGTCATCGTACCCAGTGATAAGCATCTGATAGAGGGGCATAGAACCCCCAACACTGGGCTGTTGAGAGATAAAGCACCATGTAATACATTTGTGATGGTTTGGAGTGGTGTTTGTTATCTAGATCCACTATATCTGCCTCTGACCTCTCTAAGTTTCTTGTGGCAGAATGCTATCGTATCGTCACAGTAGTATTCCAACATCTATTTTAAAGGGCTGATGCCCTTTTTGTTGGATGTTTGGTCTCCATAAACTTTAACTCTACCACTCTTCAAGTTGGTTGTGTTATTGGAAACAAATCTGCCTTTTTAGGAATTAAAAATACAGATGATTCATTGTTGTGAAAAAGAAAAACTCATATATATTTTGGCAAGATTTCTGTTTTTTCTTGTACATGAATATAAATGTAATGTATTAGGTAACTAACTATGTAATTGCATATAAATAAATATATAATCTAGACTAAATGTATAGCGAAATGGTAACAGTAGCTCCAAATTTCAAAGGCTTAACCTCTCACCTGTAGCAGGAAGTCAAACAGCGCCAGTCGAGCCCATTCTGAATGGTGCACCCCTACACACCTAGAGGAGTTCAGTGGTACATGAGTTCCACACTTGGTTTTTAGCAGTGTCTGGTACTGAGGCCAGGTGAGAGAGAAAGAGTTCTGGTCATTATCAACATCAGACAGGTGCTGGATATCTGGCTCCCACCACACCATAGGTCTCGGAGAACCACTGGTGTATTTATATGGAAGGAGGTCACTATGGAATGTTCTTAGAACTGCAGGAAGACTCCTGTTCAGACCCAGGACCCTGTCCAAGTGGAAGGCAAGTACCTCATACCAGTCATTGGGACGTTTGATTAGGGCACACTTTCCTGCCTGGCAGAGTCTGTTATGGCCCCAAGTGTTATTTTGACCACCAAGTCCCACCTGAAGCACTTGACCATGACCTGGAATTCTGGCTTTACTCAAAACAGTGCCTCTGGCAAGTAGCTGCATATTCTCCACATCTTCCTTGCTAAACCAGGGTAGAAATTCTGCTCTGGTCTGGTTCCAGTCTTTGCTGAAAGCTTTGTCACACAGACTAGTCATAAATTCTCTCTGCTCAGCCCCTGCCCCAGAGATACTTTGGTTCTCAACCTGGTGTCTTTTCTTGTCAAAGGGCTTTGCATGTCTTTTATTAGTTTTGGGTTTTTCTATGGGCCGTTTTAGGGCGTCAGACTGCCCCATCAGTCTCTCTGGCTTAGGCCCATCTGGAGTACATTTGTGCCTGCAAGGCTTAATGTCCGGGTGGAGACTCTGCATTCTGGCAGACTGATGCATGGTTTGGTCAGGTCTGGGAAGAGGAAGATGAATGGCATACTTAGAATTACTGCCATTGGCTGGGTTGTTGGCAAGTCTTCCCTTTGCTTTGGCTATAGGTGTCTGTGATGAGTGTTTGCTTTTGCCTGGATTTGCTTTCTTCAGTGTCCTATTTATATTGTTCTTCAGCTTCATTTTAGTTACTGGTTGGACTCTTTCATGTACCCTGTTGCTTTTGTTTTTGTGGTGTCCAACTACAAGTGGGTGCTTGGTCAGATCTTTGCTTTTAGAAAGCTTCCAGGTTCCTCTGTGGTCCTTAGGAATTAGCTGATGAAGAGGTAGCTTGGAGTTTATTCCCTTTAGCCCAGTGGGTTGCTTATAGTGGGGCCCTGGTGAAGGGAGGCTCTTGTGTTGAGTGGGGGAGGGCGAATACGTGTTGATCATCACCGCTGACAGGGCCAGGAGAGACAGAGAGGCCACGATGTAGCGCCGCTTCACTCTCAGCTTCAGCACTTTCCTCAGAGCCTGCCAGACAGAGCAGAGAAACACTGCTGATTAAGACAGATCACACAGCCATAACTGCCAGCCAATGTCAGTAAATCCAAATGATAACAAATCTCCTGTACACTCCAGGCAGGGGAAAGCAGAGAGGAGGCCATGAATATGACAACGAATTCCATTCAGAGCTTGATAGTTTATAAATGGCACATAGGCTAGATGTTCATTGTGCATTCTCCCATATGCAGTATACATTATAAGTTGAAACCAGACATTTTCCATACATGCTGCATTCATTCTGTTTTGTTCTTCAAGTTCTATTGTGAAAGGGGGATGTGGAATAATTCCTGCTAACAACAAAACTGGGTACAACTTTAAAGTAAGACTGACCACAAATGGCTTAAAAATCTGTTTATTGCATGGTTATTAATTAGGCTGTTAACACCATGAAATATGTACTGAAGCTGATTGGCTTAATGTCGAATGATGGAGAGGACAAAGTAAGGTCAGTATCCAGCGAGATCTGAGGATTAACAGAGCAGATGGATGTGCATTCACTATTTGGCAAATAATGACTATTAATGACTTTTGATGTGTTTACAACCTAGTTAATAACCACTAATAAACCAATTTAAACAATTCATGAATTGTATTAATGTAGTCTTATTCTAAAGTGGTACCCTAAACTGTATGATGCTAGTTAAAAAATAATGCTACAGTAATCTGTACAGTTTTATTATGTTTAAATGCTGCTTATTATGTATTAAGTTTTTGTGGTCAGGTGAGAATTGTTTTTACAGCAAAGGGTTCTCAACCTTCCTCTTTCACCTCTCATTTATTCCTATCAGCTTATGTCAGACAGAGCTCACACAGAGTGTCCTAGTTCATCTGATAACTGCACTGCGCAGGACTATGCTGTCTAAGATGCAGTAAAATGAAAAACAGAACAAATGACTCCTACGCAGCTAAGAATGAATGGCACAGGGATCTTTAAAACCAACCAAAACAGTATTTGTCGTCAGAGGAATTTGAGGGGAAGTGTTCTAAACATATATTTAGCCTTTCTCTCTGTGGCTCTCTTTAATTATCCTGCTGAAAGTTATAATTTTGGGCCACATATGGCAGGCATTATTCAACAACATATTTATGGAAATACGTAACAGTAACAAAGTTCATTTCATTGGAACATAAAATCACTTTACAACTTTGCAACATCGCGTGGACATCGGGGGCAGTGCCTCTGGACTGGCAGACTGGGGTGATGGTTCCCCTTTTCAAAAAGGGGGATCGGAGGGTGTGTTCCAACTATAGGGGGATCACACTCCTCAGCCTCCCCGGTAAGGTCTATGCGGGGGTACTGGAGAAGAGAGTCCGACTGATAGTTGAACCTCGGATCCAGGAGAAACAATGCGGATTCCGCCCCGGTCGTGGAACACAGGACCAGCTCTTTACCCTCGCTAGGATCCTGGAGGGTGCATGGGAGTTTGCTCAACCAGTCTACATGTGTTTTGTGGATCTGGAGAAGGCATTCGACCGTGTCCCTCGGGGTATTCTGTGGGGGGTGCTCAGGGAGTATGGGGTACTGGGCTCTTTGTTACGAGCTATCCAGTCCCTGTACAAACAGAGCAGGAGTCTGGTTCGTATGGCTGGCAGTAAATCTGACTGGTTTCCAGTCAGAGTTGGACTCCGTCAGGGCTGCCCGTTGTCACCGGTTCTGTTCATAATTTTTATGGACAGAATTTCTCGGCGTAGCCAAGTGGCGGAGGGTGTCCGGTTTGGTGGTCTCAGGATTCCATGTCTGCTTTTTGCAGATGATGTGGTCTTGTTGGCTTCATCGAGCCGGGACCTCCAGCTCTTGCTGGACCAGTTTGCAGCCGAGTGTGAAGCGGTAGGGATGAGGATCAGCCCCTCCAAGTCCGAGTCCATGGTACTCAGCCGGAAAAGGGTGGAGTGCTCTCTCCAGGTTGGAAGTGAGATCCTGCCTCAAGTGGAGGAGTTTAAATACCTCGGGGTCTTGTTCACGAGTGAGGGAAAGATGGAGCGTGAGATTGACAGGCGGATCGGTGCAGCGTCAGCAGTAATGCGGGCTCTGTACCGGTCCGTTGTGGTGAAGAGAGAGCTGAGCAGAAAAGCAAAGCTCTCGATTTACCGTTCAATCTACGTCCCAACCCTCACCTATGGTCACGAGCTTTGGGTAGTGACCGAAAGAACGAGATCGCGGGTACAAGCGGCTGAAATGAGTTTTCTCCGCAGGATGTCTGGACTCTCCCTTAGAGACAGGGTTAGGAGCTCGGACATCCGCGGGGAGACTCGGAGTGGAGCCGCTGCTCCTCCATGTCGAGAGGAGCCAGCTGAGATGGTTCGGGCATCTGGTTCGGATGCCTCCTGGACGCCTTCCTGGAGAGGTGTTCCGGGCATGTCCAACGGGGAGGAGGCCCCGGGGCAGACCAAGAACACGCTGGAGAGACTATATGTCTCGACTGGCCTGGGAACGCCTCGGTATACCCCCGGAGGAGCTAGAGTCGGTGGCTGGGGAGAGGGAGGTCTGGGTTTCTTTGCTCCGACTGCTTCCCCCGCGACCCGGACCCGGATAAGCGGTGGATAATGGATGGATGGATGGATGGATGGATAAAATCACTTTAAACATTATGTTATAAGAAGCAAATTTGCTGGTTATTTCAATTATTAGCATTTGAAACAATGCAAATTTCAGTTTAGATCCACAGAAACCACTTTTTGCAGTGCAGTAAGTCATTTTTGTGGAAGCTGGTCTTTTTTGGAATACACTGCTTTGCACTTTGTTAGTACCACACATTTGCATCTCAGATGCAGTTTTGGACTGTTTGCATTTCATTTGCACTTTACATATAACCTTGTCTTCTTTTTTAAGCTTCTCACATTTCCCTTTCAGCTAAGTTAAGGTAGATCTGACATGCTGATACTGTGATCCTCTGTATCTACATGCAGGAAAGGGATGCCTGGGGCTACAGGAATGTCTCAGCTCTGTAAAGATCCCTTCACTGAGGCTGGAAGTTTTTATGACTTTTCCAGATAGTGTCTAGTGAAAGGCTCCCATTGTGTTGTGGAGTAAAGAATGTCATGCCTGCAGCTCTGCTGGCCTGAAGCTCTTAAGAATCTGCTTCACCCACTGCCCCACAGCCCTCACTGCTGCAGGATAACACCTGCATTGGTGTAACTTAACTTTTCAGAGAGACACATTAATACTAAGGTATGAGAGGATGTAAACAATTTAATGTTAGGGCAAGGTTCACAATTTGGCTTTGTGGTTAACCATGAGGTCTGTATAAACACTCTCAGCTGAAAAGTGGTTCATTAGTGGTTTAGGGCAGCCAACCTGGAGTGAATGAGTTAAGAATACAGATTCAAGACTTTCTAAGCAACCCAAAAATATTTCTATACTATCTTAAAAATCTTCTAAAAATGTATATGAAAATGCTTTACTAGTGTCAAAATATGACTTAAACATGTAGATTTACCTTGCTATTAATAAACAACAAGTATTAAAATAACATTATTTCAGGCGTAATGCAGTAGATATGACCATGTTCCATATTTACACTGCCTAAAGAACCTATTGTTAAAGAACTTTTAAAAATGAGGTGCCCACTCGTCTATAAATATAGCTCTTCTAATAGGTAATGTTTGCTGTTTAAAATGCACCCATTTTTGACACAGGTGTTTAACACTGCACAAAATGCTTGTAGACTCTAAAATGAGAAACTTTGGAGAGGCCATGCTTAAGCCTTAGGTTGCCAAGTTCAGTGCTAAGCATCAACTAAACTGGGCTGGGGAGCAATGCGACTTCACTCTCTGGAATGATGGACTTCCATCTAATACCACTGGAATGAGTTGGAGGGGCTTTTGTGATACATAACTAATTATTCATCGTCACTGATCTTGTGGATGAATGCAATCAAATTCTAAAAGTCTCTATATCTATTGTATGACATGTTGGCTGAGCAAGTCTCCAATAACTGTTGTACACATAGTGTATGTGACCATGAAAAGCATTTTTAAAAATGTTTACAAAACTTCAATGTAATGTAAAAGTTTTAATACTTGCTTGATAGTTTATAGGTAACATTGTTATAAATTGTTACTGTATTTTGAAAACCATTCCTCCAATCTAATTATCATTTAGGGAGATGGAAGTAGTTGGTCAGTTATCCCTAAAATGTTCCCATCTAACATTAAAAACAGGGTAAAATTAGATGTAAATAGAGACGCATATGGCTAGTTTATTACATCCCAATCAAACAGGGCTAAAATATAAACCAATATGAAGGAGGCGACTCAGTCCAATGTATTTAGACTCTTCCTGATGACCTCTCTCTAATTAGCAGCAGAGCATTTAGCACCTGTGTGTTCCTGTCAGTGTGTCAACAATATAGCATGCTAGCTGTGCTAAACTGTTTTAACACTCTCCAAGTGCAAACAGCTCTTAGCACAGCTAAAGGTATGGCACTGTTCAACAAGGCAACTGCAAGCACTCCAAGCACAACACTAAGCAAGACAGACAGAATGAGCAGCAAGAAATCTGACCACACACGCACTCACACACACACACACACACACGTTTTCACTCAAATATGCCCCAAATGTATTGCTTTGCTATACATGTCTACATGTCTAGCATTATCAAAAATATAAAATACACTCTAGAGTTCCAATGGGACAAAATACCTTTTCAGACAGGAATACTAAAATAAACACTATAACACACTATAAAGCCAAATACTACAATGAAATGTTCTATTAGGACAAAAAAATATGGTAGTAAACATTAGCAATTTGGATCCGAAATACTTTTAATGCACTTAGTAAAATAAAAATTACTGGCCTTTTTTTACTCCCTTTGAGTCTGGCTACTTCATGAGACAGATGCGAAAAAGGCCAAACCCCCCTCTCTTTATTTTCCTTCTCTTCCTCTCTCCTTAATTTATTTGGCCCAGATGGGCTCTGCTCCACCTCCAGCTGTGAAAAAGTACACATGTAGAATCCTAATAGAACTTCTGTCACATACAATTTAAGTGATGGACTTTTTGTTCATTATATCTCTGGCTTTGGTCTCCTCTTTGTTTTCTGTATTTTTCACCTGTGTAACTGTAACAGACTCATTTTACTGAGTGACACATAAGGTAGTTCAGCCTGTTAAAGCTCACAGACATTCAACAGTCTGTGTTTTTCATCCTGATATTTGTTCAGAGGGAAATTACTTAAAATAAACCATGCAAAATAAATCACAAAGCTTCGGACACTGGCTCAGCATTGAAAAGGAACAGGTCATAATTTTTAATTACCCGGCTTATTATTAGTACTGTAAGAACTGTCAGAAAATATCTTCAAAATGCAGAAAAAGAATCACCATTACATTTGTATATAGTAAAGAAATGCAGAATTATTAAGTCATATAATAAATAAATACAGAAATACCAGGTTTTATTCTAACAGCAACACTATGTAAACAGTGAATGCTGTGCTTCCTTTTTACCTAATACAAAGATATTTATGTAATTTAATTCTTTGCTCAGGCAAGAAGGCAGCAGCCAAGTGAAGACTTCACAGGAGCTGATCTCATTGCTTTAAACACAGAGTATAATGAAGTGGCAGCAAGGACAGATTATTGTAGAACAGCCCAAGGAGACGATTAAGATGAGGTCAGGCTCAATTTCAGCATTAATGATTGGACCTTTTTGACCATGAGCCGCATAATTACATTGCCTCCAGCTTTAAAACGAGCTTATAGCAAAGTCAGATATGGCTATGATTACAGAACCTTCCTGAGAGCAAGATAGGGAAAGCAAACAAACAGCCAGCAGCAGACGAGTTGGTTGTGATAAGTGGAAGGCAGATCAGAAAGATTGAGAGTTTATGACAACAGAGAACAAAGACTCGCTCAGTGTTTTGCAGTAATTGGGCAGGAATAAGCTTTGAGGCAGCTGTGGCTTTCTGCATGTGGACTGTCAGAACAGAAGGGACATATTTACTGAGAGAGAGAGAGAGCGAGAGAGAGAGAGAGATTGAGTGAAAGAAAGAAAAAGTGAGAGACAGAGACGTTGTCATGATTCTGACATAGATTATAGTATGTATACCTTTATAATGGGCAAAAATATTTAATACATTTTTATTATGCATTGTTATGCTGCACTGTCCGGTGTGCTCCTGCCTTGTGCCCAATGATTCCAAGTAGGCACAGTACACACCGCAAACATGAACTGGATAATGGTTGCAGTCAGTGAATGTATAAATATAAATATAAATATAATGTGCATCAGTTTATATTGGTTTAGAATTTTAGCCTAATTTCCCTCTTTTTATTTATTATTTTTTATTATTATTATTGCCAATTTAACCCAATTGTGAGATCTCCCCCAATGACACAGTGCTGCTAACCTGGGAGAGTAAAGGCAAGCATAAGCTTCCTCCAAGACATGCAAAGACAGGCAATGCTACTTGCCTGTCCATTCACATACACTGTATATAGAATTAGGGAATATAATTGTGCCTTATTCTATTATAAGTGGTAGTTTTTTAAATATTCATCTCTCCTTCTGAAGAAGAAAGTGTAATATACAATTAGGGAACAAACCTGGACTTTAAAACACTCTAGTAGCTTTAAAGGTACATTTACACTGTTTGTTTAGTGACATATAATGTATCTTTTTTTCCTGAGAGTGTATTAGACAGGAGAGCCCAATTAAACTCACTTGGATGGCTGATGCAACACTGGGCTTTCTATGTGGTCAAGAGAAATCTGAGTGTGATCCAATCACTTATATTTATGAAAACAACATACCTGACAAAGAGGTCAGTGAGGTGATTCATGGGGAGGAAAAAAAAGCCTTACACTGGATCATTTAAAATTTGACAGACTGGTCAAATTTACAACTTGCTTGTTACATAAAAAGTCATAAAAAGTCTGCCCAACTTGACTCTGGAAGACAGAAATCCCACTAGACAAGAAAAAGTGCCAGGAAAACCCAGAGATTTGTTTACCACATTATACAGGTTTGAATCCAAAAAGGTAGAATCTAAACAGGACCAGAATATAGTCTATGGCTTTGGTCTACAAGAAGGACCTGTTATAACCAATGAAGCTGTTATATCTATATGGTTGTTATATCAACCATGCGACCAAGAACAACCCATGGAGGCTGACGACCTACTGGACCAGGCACAGCCCTGGGAAGCAGATCAAACACTGGACTTGGTTGAATGCTTGAAGGTGGACCCATAACTACACCATGTACAACCCACAAAGACATAGCCCCACTAGACCAGATAGAGCCGAAGGAGGTGGACCAACCACTGGATAGCAATTGAGGTGACAGCATTTAGGACCACCAAACTGTCTTGCATGACATCATTGTATAAAAAAAATAATTTATTCTTTTATTTTTTAACAGGTTAATACATTTGTCTGAAGCATCAAACCACAAAAATACAGACAGGGTAAATTTCCCCCCACAGCAGGGGCCTTAAAAATAAAAAATAAAATTAAATAAAAGGCTGCCTTTGAAATGAAATCAATTCAACTTCAAAATCTACCATTAAAATTAAATATGGTACAATTATATTCCCATATTAAAGGGACTGAGACATATCAATGAAGGTTGCGCCACAGTTACAGTTTTTTTAGAATGTTTGATGACTCTGATGCGATTGGTCTCCACCATTATCAGATGGGAAAAACTCTTTTAGAAGAATCAGTTTTGGTTCTTCCCCCAAAAGATCTGGGTGGTGGATCATTTTTAGCACTGCAGTGACGGTGTATTGGTGTTATGTTAGTACTCGTTTGAATGGATCAGGCACAGCAGTGCTACTGGAGTTTTTAAGCATGGTGTCCACTCCCTGTCCACTCTGTTAGACACATTACCTCATTGTAGATGTTAAATCATAGACAGTGGCCCTGTTGTTGCTGCACAGTTTGTACCAGCACAACACACACATATATAAGTAATTTTTATGTGTAAGTTTGGAAACCACTGTTCTACACAATCTGGATTTGCAAGATTTTGACCATAAATGCTTCATTTCTTTAATCATAAAATGTGATCATGAGTTTAAAAATAGAGAAGTGTATTCATGCCCAGTGCAAATGTTTATTGCTTAATATAGGCCAGCATGTAAACAGACCACAAAGTGGAAACATCTGACACACCCCTCCAGGACTTGTGGAGAAATCAGGATATTGCAGAGGTTTATACCTGTTATTAATCACCCAGACCCAGAGTAATGGACAAGCTGATCTCCTGCACATATCAGGACTACTGTGTAGAAAATCTGTCCACATATTGTTTTTTTTTTTGTCATTACCAGGAAAGCTGGCTATTCCCTGAGACATGCCACACATATCTTTACTGTCATGAACAGTAGCGATAAAACACAAATCTAATGAGAAGGATTCAGTATTCCAAACTCCCCAGCTGCCTGAGTCAGAATAAACAGCTTTGACAGCTGCGGACCCCCCCCCCCCCAATACACACACACACACACACAGGCTTTCTGCTGAATAATGGCTTGATGATACTTATTTTCTAAAAAGAGACATGGAGTTTGCAAAGAGAGATAATAAAAGAAAAGAAGAGAGAGAGAGAGAGAGAGAGAGAGAGAGAGAGATAAACCATCTGTTATTGTATCCTGTCCCACCTCAAAGTCTCATCAGTGGTGTTACTTTGTTATGGTCCAGATGTTTCTGACATCCATCTGCATGACCTAGTGTGCGTGTGTGTGTGTGTGTGTGCAAGTCCTCACAATCTGCATTCTTTTACTTTAGCTGTGCAGTGTGTACAGACACAAAAACACTTTTTGCATATCAATACAATTGTTGTCCTGCTCTATCACACCAGTCACTATTGTGTATATCTCACCACTGATTTCAGGGTGTAGCTTGGGGCTTTACTATGAGCATGACAAATGCTCATCTATATTCTGATTGGCTGCCTTCCTGTAAAATCTCTTCTCATTTCCATGACGCATAAAAAAAGAAGTTACTACAAAAGCCCTGTCCAACCTGCCAGCAGCTGTGCAGATAGGCCAGTTGAGTAGGAGGAATGCATGAGAGTATGTGAGAGGATGTGTGTGACCTGCTTGGAGGTGAAATATATGGAAAACTGTCCACATATGCTTTATTTATAACCAGGAAAGATGCCACACTACGTCTTTAGTGTCATGAACAGTAAAAGAGAGTGTTTCTCTTCGGCAAACAGAACATCACATCTACCGTCATCGCTGTTACTATGACAGATACAGTTGTAAACTCTGGGTAACTCAGAACATAATGACATTTCTCATTTTTAGCCTGTGTTTACAGAGCCGGTCTCCTCACTCTTTTCCTCTGTCTCCTTATTCAGCCAGGATAATCACACACACGCACACACACACACACACACACACAAGCTTTATCTTGCTGAAACAGCTTTGATTTATCTCAGGCCAGAGACACATTTGTGTTACTGTTGGATCATGTGTACGTTATGTGTGTGTGTGTGTGTGTGTGCTTACTGAGAAAATATCATTCTGTGGGGAACAAAACCTGTGCACACACTGACATTTTGGGAAATTTCTTCCTTGTGGGCACCACAGGCTAGTCCCGACAATGTAAATTGTGTTATTTTAAGGTAACGACATGTATTAAGTTTAGATTAGGGTTATTCTAGGAGGACTTGTGGTTAAGATTACAGTTCGGGTTTGGCTAGTAGTACTTAGGGATGGGAAGGGTAAATCCTCACAAGATTGGAAGTCTATGCAGTGGCATCACAATGCAAGAAAACAAACGTGTGTGTGAGCGCAAGAAGCCTATGGGCTGTCTTCTGCTGCACAGAAAACAGGTTCCCTTCTTGTGAAACCACTGTAATAAATAATGTCAGGCAATACTGTCCCCTTGTGTGTGTTTGTGTGCGACTGCCTCTGTGTGTATATATTTTAGAGAGAGAAAGAGAGAGAGAGAGAGAGAGAGAGAGAGAGGAAACAGTGTGTGTGTGTGTGTGTGTGAGAGAGAGAGAGTGTGTGAGATTGTACTGTTGCCAGTAGCTGAGATTTAAGATCTTAATCAACAGAAAATAGAAAGGGAGGGTTATGTGCTTATCTTAAAAGCTTTGTGTGTGTGTGTGTGTGTTTGTGTGGACAAAGCTCAAATTAGACTTGCATTTACTGAGATGAAAATTGTTTACTTTCAGGAAATCAGGACTGAGGAGGAGTTCACTATCCTCAGACTCTTCTTTATTGATTCATTTCTTACTGTCCATCTGACCTGTCTGTGGCCTTTATGCTATTTTGCAGTCCACACCAAATTCCATACATTCCAGATTCCTGCAAAACACCTAATGCTCCTCGTTATTTGTGACATGTGAGGTAACGTGTTTTACAGGGAAACGAAGGGTGTTTTTACTAAAAAAAAAAAATAAAAACAGGAAAGAATGTAGTTCATGTTCCTATAAAAATACAGATATGGTGTGGGTGTGGCTGTCTGTGAGCCAGTGACTCTGAGACTGTAATCCAAGATAAAGCAGCTCAAATTAATTTGCAACGTGGGTGTGTGAGTGTGTGCGTGCGTGTGTGTGTGCGCCTGTGCTTGTGCGTATGTGTGCTTCTGCATTGACATTTGTTTGAGTCATTATTTTATTAAAATGTCCATTTCTGAGAAGAGATTTAGGCTACTCTCCCCACCTTTGTTTATAATATTTATGCATAATTTATAAAGATATATATTAATACAGGATGTACTGTAAGCATTTTTATGTTTGAACATAATTTATTAATGTGTTTTATATCCTTAAGCTATCCAAGGTCTCTACCAGGTCTGTATGAAACCTGTTAAGAATTGAGAACAGTTTCCTCCCTTTACATGATGCACTGTAATCTAGTATAAGAAATGATAGCTGGGGGCTTTCCCGCTCATATCCCCCTTTTTAAAAAAGTGAATTCAAATGTGTCCTTTCCTAAGATTTTCTTTTCTTTTCGATTCCCACATAGACCTGTGCCGGCTGGTTCCTCCTGCCCACTCACGGCTGTGCCACAGAAAGTCTCTAGAAACCATGGCACACTCACGATCATCATTCATCACACTTTATATATTTTAGTTTCAACTACATTAGTGTGTTCCCCTTGCTTAATTTTGTATGTGAATAGCATAAGAATATTCCAGTCTAAGTGACAGAGCGCAATCCTCCACAGAACAAACCTTTTCCAATAAATCAGTTTTCTTGGAGTATATCAGTGAAGCTCCTGATTGACAGGTTTATGTTCAGAGGGGTTAGAAATACACGGGTCATCCATAATGCATGGCTTTTCCATGGAGCAGAACATGGGCTTGTTTGGACTTCTCCGCTCACGGATCCGTCTGCAATCTAAAACCAGCCTCCACAGCCCAGAGTGCACAAAGTATATCTGCTTTCAAAACTCACTGCTGTGCAGAGAATTATATAGCTTTCACACAAACACACACACACACTTGTAATTCTCAGTCTCTACTGACTGTTTATACAGTCAATCTCCTTACCCACAGCCTCTGTATAAACAACGATTACCACCAATGCGTCCCATGACACACACGCGTACAATTTTTTTAAAAATAAAATATCAGAATATGAAGATTATGCGGTACTCTACACAAGTCCACCCTTTAAAAAAATCATTAAAGATACTGTCTACGATTCAGGAAATGGGTTTTCTCACACAGCAGAACAAACTAACATCTTCTATTTGTGCTACTGGGGTGCCAGTCCTTTACAGGGAAACACATGGAAACTTTTCACTTTTCACTCACACACATGGAAACTTTTGAGTCACCAATCCACCTACCAATGTGTGTTTTTGGACTGTGGGAGGAAACCGGAGCACCCGGAGGAAACCCACGCGGACACAGGGAGAACACACCAACTCTTCACAGACAGTCACCCGGAGCGGGACTCGAACCCACAACCTCCAGGTCCGAACTTGGGAGTTATTTGTTGTTTGTTTGTTTAAGGTTTAGCAAATAAACTATATAATAAATAAATATAATATAAATAAATATATATTAATTGCTGTGCAAACGTTCTGAGCAGTGTTTATTTGCTAAACTTTAAACAAACAAACAACAAATAATGCCCAACATTAGAATAAAACCAAATAACGTTATTCCAGTAAGTGTTATATTCTCTTTGTGAATGTGTTGGTTTAACTTTTTCCAAATCTCCATATTATTTGAGGTTATGATACAATACCTAGTTTTACCAAGATCCAATACCAAGTTTTTTTTTTTGTTTTGTTTTTACTGTGATAATTTATAACCTTTGCAGTCCCATTAAAAACATGTATTTCCCAAAATAGTAACTTTACAGGAGAATGAGGACTTTCTTAACTTATAATGGAAGTGAATGTAAAAAGATTTTATTTTTTTGAGTAATTCTGGAGCATTTCTATTGGTTCATTCATCATGACATTTTCACAAGGTGTGAAGGACAGCTACTGTGTTCAAATGTTGTAGTAAACAAAACTAAGAAAAATCGACAAAAATGGAGATAAATGTTTTAATATGGACAGGGACGATATATACATATATGATTTTGCAAGCAGCATCCTCTACTGTGGGCAAGGAGATTTGATTTTAAATACAAGCCATTTGTTTTTCTACAGATGGCATAATACTGAGTTTACTCTGTTCCTTCTTCACCCCTTACACAAACACCCTGTCTGACTTAACTGAAATCCTCAGCAACATTGCCCCAATGAAGATGATTGAGAAAGTCTTGCTAGCAGAGACATGAACACAGACATGAACAGACCTGAACAGAGGCAGCGATCAGTCCATCATCGCTGATCATTTCTCTGAATGAAGGATTCTAACAGAAATATCTACACTAATGCTGTGGGGACACTGTGGATTGATTAGCAGAAAACAAACCCAAACAATTAAAATTACCTTGTTTTACATTCAATTTCCATTTCACCAGGGCCACTACAGGTGCACTTTGTTGTTCTACAATTACAGACAACATATGCCTTGCATATGTTGATGGCCCCCGTTCACCTTGATCAATGGCAGGACCCCTCGGGATCTCCACAAAGACCGTTTTATTTGGGATCATCCTCAGCAGCGGTGGTGTGTTACTGTGTGTGGTGTTGGCACGACTGGATCAGACACATCAGTGCTGCTGGATTTTTTAAAACACTGCCCTCACTCTATCCACTCTACTGGTCCACACTGTAGACGTAAGTCAGAGACAGTGGCTCATCTGTTGCAGCACAGTTTGTGTCAGTCATCTTTTTGTCCTTTATTTTGGGAGCAGCCATGGCCTTAAATATAAAGAACTGGCCGGGAGCTTGGACCACATGATGCTGGTGACTGGATATTTTCGGTTGCTGGAATCTTCTCAGTCCTGAGGGTTTTTATAAACACTGCTGTGTCTGATCCACTCGTACCAGCAAAACACACACTAACAAAATCACCACCACGCCAGTGTCACTGAACCATAACTGATAACTGTACTGTGGGGGTCCAGTGAGGGTCCTGACCATTGAAGACCAGGGTGGAAGCTTGCAGAGCAACAGATGGTAAGTGGAGCTGCAAAACAGACAGCGAGTGTAGAAACAAGGATGCGATTTGAATGATTTGGCTGAGCAGCGCTTTGTACTGCACTGATGTGAGCAGCGTGCCGTATTCCTTTGTGTCCAACTGGACTTTCAATGAAGTTTGTAAGTGCCAGTGTATCCAGCGCCAAAGAGCGTCAGAACCATCCACACTCACTCTGGAAGCTCTAATCTGATGGTAATGTTGCTTTTGGGAAAATATTTGCAGCACGATCCCTAAAGAGGCTCTCGATCTTCCTCAGCAGCCTCAGTGTGGCCTGAAGTTCAGTGCCGTGCAGCGCGGAAAATGGTCGGACGTTTTGTTGAAGTAAGCAGCAGTGAAACTCACAAGTGTGCAGTGCTCCTGGAGCAAGCTGCTCGCCATGTCACATGCAAATCAAACACAGGCCTGTAAAACGAGGCAGATGGCTGTTTTCTTACCATGATCTAAGAGCCGAGCGCGTGCACCGGTCGGAAACAGCTCTGTGTCCGTGCAAGGCTTCACTCGCGAGCGCGTTTGCATCGCCACATCATCTTCATTCCTCCCGCATGAATCAACAGCGCGGTACCAGCGCTGCTCCTGCAGTGCCACTCGCCGCTTGTATCCAGCCTTTATGCACGCGCTTTTTGCACTTTATTTTCACAAAGAGGGTCCTCTGCAGTTTGGTCGCGTGTTAGTCTGAGGAGACCCTCATTCACCTCCGGTCTGTGAGAGCTTCTACAAGTTCACGGTCTTCTTTCATGAGACAGAAAGAGAGAGAGAGAGAGAGAGAGAGAGAGAGAGAGAGAGAGAGAGAGAGAGAGCGGTGTGTGTGTGTGTGCTCAGGTTGGAATGTGCTGAGGCAGGAGAACAGAAGAAAAGGAGAAAAAGCGGCTGGGAGAGAGATACAGAGAATGAGAGACAGAGTACGTGTGCGAGAGAGAAAAAAACAGGAAAAGTTATTTTCTTTGTGTGTCTATGTGTGTGTGTGAGAGAGAGAAAGAGAGAGAGAAACAGCAAGCCGAGCGAAACAGAGGAATAGAGTAAGAGAAAGTGTGTGAGAGAGATATAAGTGGTGAAAGAAAAATGAAAGAAGAACTATTGAAAAAGCGTGTGAGAATGAGAGGTGAGGTGGAGAGAGAGAGAGAGAGAGAGAGAGAGAGAGAGAGAGAGAGAGAGAGAATGTGGGGTGCAGAGAGCTGTGGGCTGTGAGTGAGCGCACGGTAGTGTAACGCTCTGCTTTAAACATGACAAAGTGGAAACGACAACAGCGTCCTCATTTATACATTTCCACTCATTGAGACTTTACTTCAAGAACTCTAAACTCACACGTTTATTGTGTCACCTCGACACCACACTTCGGACACACGGCAGGTCAATACTGCCCTCTACTGGCGCGGATGTGCATCGATGTCAAAACCAGTTTTTAAAATGTATTAGACATGTCCAGAGCAATTAGAAGATTCTGATTAATGTCAAGTGCGTCTTACAGAGCCATTGGAGTGATGGATCTCCTTCCAGTATATTTGGGATCAACTGATTTGGCATCTGCGACCCAGAACTAATCATCCATCATGGGTATCTTCATCTTTCACCATGGTATTATTTTCTGCTTAGTCCAGTTCAGGGTCATGGTGGAAATAGGGCAAGCAAAGAATCCAAGACTTTGTACCTAGTCTCTTTCTACACCCCAAGAATTCCCAAGCCAGCCGGTAGATATAATCCCTGCAGCTGGGCCTGGTCTACCTTGGGGTCTCCTCCTTTTTGGCCATGCCTGGTATACCCCAGATGGAAGGAGACCAGAAGGCATCTTTATCCAATGCCTGAACCACTTCACCTGGCTCCTCTCAAAATAAAGAAGCATCAGTGCCTGGCCATAGTAATGCCATCAAATAAATATAGAAATATTGCAACATCTATGAGGTCAGGAGTGTGCGTGAAGTTTAAAGCTATGTGCTGTAGTATTAATGCAGATGAGTGTGAGCCACACAGGTCCTCTTGAAGTTACTGTCACAGTCACACAGCTCCAGGGACCTGGAGGTTGTGGGTTCAAGTCCCGCTCCGGGTGACAGTCTGTGAGGGGTTGTCTGTCTGTGGTGTGTTCTTCCTGTGTCCACGTGGGTTTCTCCTGGGTGCTCCTGTTTCCTCGCACAGTCCAGAAACACATTGGTAGGTGGATTGGTGACTCCAAAGTGTCCATAGGTGTGAGTGTGTGACTGATTATGTGGGTGTTTTGCTTTGCAAAGGACCAGAGTCCAGTGCGTGTTTCTGCCTTGCGCCTAGTGATTCCTAATACAACCCTGAACTGGATAAGTGGTTACAGACAATGAATGAATGAGTGTCCTTACACCAGATCTCATGTTGTTGGAGATGGACTTCACAACTGTTGTGTCATCAGGAAAATGTAATATGATGAATAATGACATGATCATTACTGCCTTGTTTGTTATCACACTCATGGGTAAGCAGGGTGGACAACACAGAGAACAGGTCAGAGGATAGCCTAGAAAAGCACCCAGAAGAAAGCCCTGTGGGGGCCAGCGTTCAGAGTAATTGAGTTTATATCTAATTTTCAGGACATTTAGAGCCGAGATCTAGAGCTGAAATCAATACACAGCAAGGGATGCATAAAGTTGCCTCCCAAAACAAACTCAAATGTCAGATAATTTAATAAAAAAAGTTTTATTCTTACAGATTTTACAGCAAATCTAATGCAGTTCATTCAAATGCATATCCAACTTGAAATTGTGCTCTTTATTTACTTTCTTAACATTTACTGACAGTACATTTGCATATTTCATTCAAACAATAAGTTGCAAACAATGACATGCAGTCAGGCCCTTTCAAATCACAAAATGCATAGTGTGATGAACGAGACAATCATAAAACACAGAACCAATATTATGTTACCTGCATTCTCATCCATTTCTCAGAAAATATTTGGTTACAGGCTGGGCTCCAGGTCTACCACAAGGCCTTCATTTCTTCTTCTGTTACACTTGCTCACACAGTAATCTTGCTCTTAAACCCCAAGCCCACACAGTACAGAACTTTAGACAGAGGACTGCCCCCCTTAAACAGGCTGAATGTAAGTGCTTTACCCAGTTTAGACACAGCTTATAAGAGATTTCATTCATTTCTCAAGTTCACTGATGAGATAAAGTCACAGCAGTCTCAAGTTCTGTTTAAAAGACCAAGAACACTGAGCCATTTTTCATGGAATTAGAGTGGAATGAGGATTACTGTGTTTGGAGCTACAGCCAAAGAGCCAATTAGGCGAGGATGACTGTACATACTCATACGTGTTTCTAATAATTGCTTTGACTTTGCTGAGGTGGAATTTCTCTGACCTTAAAGATTTTAGTAAAATTTGTATTGCAGCAATTATGCAACTTTATGTATACATTGTAATAATTAATAAATCATGTATGGCATGTATAGCCAAAAATCATATTCGTAAAACTTAAAAACCACTGAAAAAATTGACAAGGCATTCCGCTTGCCATTCAAAAATGTTATTAACGAAAATGTTTAAAAAAAACTATGTATCATTTTATGTTTCTTTATTAACTGTGATTGTATTTGGAGGGTTAAACTTATCTATAATTATGTGCTGACTAGTGGCATGGGGTGAATCCAGGTGATTTATGAGCTATTGTGACCTGTGTTGGGTGACTGATGTAATGTTAAACATACACATATTTCAAAATATATTTAATTTAAATAAGCTTTGGTTTTGTGTGATACACTACCTATTCCCCTCTTGGCCACATGGACAACATTAACTATATATTAACACATACAAAACCAACCGAACTTAAAAAAACAACAATCTATTTTTCAAACCGCATTGGACCAGTCAATCTCATTTTGCATTCCTAAAGTGAACAGGACTCTCTCATTGACCTGCAGTAATATATCAGAGGCTATGTGTGCTGTTGTGCAGTGGCCTTTTCTTCAGGCAGTGTAGACAGGGTTGTTTCTCTGTATGAAGCCTCAGTCAGGAACCACTGAGACCGCAGCAGAGAGCTGGGTAAATACATACGTTTCCCTATGTTTCAGTGAGTGCACTCTTCTGATGCATCTCTAAGACCAAAGCTGTTCCAAAGCTGTGCTTTAAGGGTCATCAATAACAGAAGCGCACCAGTTTGATGATGAGAAACATCAGGGTGATGATGGTCAGAGCGGAGAAGATGAAGAGCAGCCCAGCAAACACACTGTTAGCTATGGGCAGCTGTAGAAGCTTGGCCTCCGCTGGGATCATGTTCGACTGGGCCAGCATGTAGCCCAGTGACCAGGCTATACTCGTCTGATTCACCTGCAAAACATCAGAACTTATCTAAATGCTTTTTTTGGATTGACTATGCAGAAAACATTTACATACACTTTCCTCAGTTCCTCCATAAAATATCCATAATTCAGCCATTATCATGTAAACAGTCTAGACAATCAGAACTGTCTGATGACATTTTCTAAAAAAAAATAAATAACAGAACTGTTCAGATTCTGAATATTTCACAGCAGTAATGATATTAACCAAATTCTTAGCACTGCAGTGACTCTGCAGTGGTGGTTGAGTTTCTATCTGTTTTGTGCTGGCATGGGTGGATCAGACACAGTAGTGCTGCTAGAGTTTTAACACCAGCCACAGACTGCCCACCATCCACTGACTGTTATATACACTCACCTCATTGGTCCACCTTGTAGATGCAAAGTCAGAGACAGTAGCTCATCTGTTGCTGCACACTTTGTTTTGTCTACCTTTAGTGCTCCATCAGTGGACACAGGAAGCCACCCACAGGGCACTATTTGCTGGATATTTTTGGTTGGGGAACTATTCTCTGTCCAGCAGCTACACAAGGGCTTTAAAATCTCCAGCAGCACCGCTGTGTCTGATGCGTTCATACAACGCACAGTAACACATCACCATCACATAAATGTCACTGCTGTGCTGAGAATGATACACCACCAGTATTATCAGCAAAATGCCCCTATATGAAAAGTGGAACTGAAAAATGAACAGTGAATGTAGAAACAATGGGGTGGTTTTAATGTTGTGGATGATCTGTTGTAACCACTGCATTTAGTAAGTGAGCAGGGCATTTAACATTTATTTGATGTTAAATGAAAAGTGTAGAAGAAGTGAATATTGAGTATTGTGTCATGTTCTTTATTCATTATTTGATGCTGCATTGTGTTTAAAACTGTACCTCTTTCTGAAAATTGAGATTTTCCCAGTTGTTGTTGTTGAATTTGTATCCATCTGCCAGAATTGTGTGAACATAGTTTGCTGAGTAACAATAAGATTTCAGATGCTTCTCTGTAATATTGTAGGTTTTCTTGAGCTATTGGGAGGAAATAAAATTAATAAAATAAACTTTCATGGATAATAAAAGTGAATAAACCTTCAAGGTCTCTTTTAATCATTTGATTCTCAATGTAAGAAATATTCTGTTCCCTCAGAAAAAATAGGCTGCTAATATAATTCATTCTGTGGTTCTTACTGTTGTCCAGTCTTTGGAGCAGAATGACCACATGGTGGCGTTAAACCTCTCCAGACTGTTGGAGCCCTTCACATCCAGAGCCCAGGCAGTGTAGTAGAACCCTGCATAAGCCTGAATATCAACAACAGAGCATTACAAGACTGCAATAATCATGGAGGTTGCTTCATAGAGGTCATGTGTTTCAAGAAACAATATGAATACACAACAGGAACTGAAGAATTAAACTCATATTAAAACAATTATCCTTATGAAACAACGTTGTACTGTTATTTCTAGGTTTTGTTGAGATCTAATAATAATAATCATAAGGCATTTAATATTTAGCTCTTTTAGAGAGAGTCTCAAACTACTTTACAAATGCCTAAAAGTTAATCCACAAATTAAACACAAATCACAAATATGTTTCACTGTTTACAAATGAGTACATCCCATTCTGTGTCTCACAGTCTGCAATTTGCAAAAATACAGTCACATTTAGATGTTTTTGTTTTTCATCGATTTATCATAATTTTATGCGAAAATAAATACATTTATTTTAATTTACATTACATATATTTATAAAGTCGAAGTCTCGAATTAATATCGTGACGTGCATCTGTTCATTCTCTCTCGCGGTTTTTGGATTTTGAGACTTTCCTCTCGCACTTCACCCGGTCCAAATACAAATGCAGCCTGATCCACAAACTTGTGGATTAACATTTACGCCTTTGTAAAGTATTTTAAGACTAATCTCTCTCCATATTTTGGGATGGATTTCCTGCTCCACAGTCCTTTGAATAATGTGGGCAGTGAAGCAGTTCTGCAGGTAATAATATTGTAAAAATAGAGGGCCTTTTTTTGTATATTTTATGATGATTTATGTAAAATATTTAGTCATTATTCTCATAATTATTCACGCATATAATGTAACTGAACTGACATTATACCTAGTAGTCTTGAACATTTTGAATCCTAAATGCAGTACTGCTGTCTGAATCTATGATCGTGCATTTTCATTATATATACTTTAGTGGCTCTCATACCACAATAATACAAAATAAAGATAAAACACATGTATTATTATCTTTTAAAAACACAAAAAAGTTCTGTTTTAAGTGAAAGTATTGTCCTACCACGTTAAACTTAAACTGAGTTTAAAGATCAGAAAGCAGTTTTCCTTCGTATTCACTTATGCTCTGAATAAATGTGACATTTTAAAGAAAAAGCATTAAAACTATACATGAATATAACAATCCCTTAGAAGTCAACCAATCGGCTTTGGATTAGAATCATGTGAAAAGGCAAATGTAAGAGCCTAATACAAGAACTGGACCCACTCCAGGAGTCATACCTAATATGACCACTTGTAGAAAATGACCCTAAATCCATACAGACTGAACTAGTAGTTAAATCATGGTACACTCTACTGTAGGTGACTGTTCATAAAGTTACCTACATAAGCCTTTTAAGACATCTGAAGACTTATTCCAGCCTTGACTGTCATAAAGAATGCTGATAACACTTTAAATTAAAGGCCACCAATTACTGGGTAAGTACAGATTAAGTACCTGTTAACTAAGGTGTAAGATAAAAAAGTACTGGGTAAGTAAAGAGTATGATAATAGAAATATATGGTTATTACTGGGTACCTTACAAATAAAGCACATATCTACGTTCCGAATCCATTGTACTTCTAAGCATAATTATATATTACAAAAAGTATGACAGTTTATGCAAGTGACTATTACAGTCATTTTATTTAAATACGGAATGCAGCTACTATTTTGAATTGATTGAAGTTCTGAATGTTAATGTAGATCCTTTAAAATTATTTACAGTACACATAGAAACAAGGTCATGGCCAGCTTCTTTCATTGCAGGCACTAGCAGTTTCATGGTGCTATATATTCATTTTGTTCAGAACATGTGAATTACCACAATAATCATCATCACATCACAGGTGTGAGTGTGTGAGTAAATGTGTGTGTGTGTCTGTGTTGCCCTGTGAAGGACTGGCGCCCCCTCCAGGGTGTATTCCCGCCTTGCGCCCAATGATTCCAGGTAGGCTCTGGACCCACAGCAATCCTGAATTGGATACGCGGTTACAGATAATGAATGAATTAGTGTTTTACATGTCATGTAGACTTATGAATCATGACCTACAGTATGGTGTTACCCTAGTAAGGTGTTACCCAATTTGGTGATTCCACTAAAGACCTACCATAAAGTCTCCAGTGACCGGTGGTTGATACACTCCTTCAAAAGAGCAGTTCTCTTTGTTGTGACAAGATTTGAAGTCAAAAATCTTTCTGACCAGGTCTTTGCAATTGGCTGGGTCACTCTGACCAAAGAAAGTAATGTTCTTTTCTTGGTTATAGCGGGTGGGCTTCTCTCTCTTGGTGCACTCACTGCTGAAGATGTCACTGGAAGAAAAGGTGATGCTGTATCCAGCTGGATAACACGGGTGGTTTGTACGAGCCCAGTTATCTGAGTTCTCCGGTTCAGAAGAAGAATCAGAATAAGTATCAGCTAATTTCACCAGGTATGCTTTAAATACAAGAAATATTGTCTTGCTGTGCACACACATGTAAGATATAGCATACTAAAATCTAGAAAACAAACTATTTACAGTGTTCAGATAAAGAGATTTAACTAAAGAAAGAGAAACAATACACTAAAAGTAGACTGAGGAATCATTTCTAATTTTATTATAATGTTGTGAAACTCTAGCTCATTTAGCTGAGCCTAGATCCAGAGGACACAGCATCTTTATTAATGGTATAATTTCCATTTAAGTTCATTTTAGAAGGAAGCAAAGGATAAATGAACTCTAACACAATTTGGTTTGCCAATACTCATCAACACATTTCTGATGACAGAGTTGTCTGGGAAAGTCCTGACGTAGCTCAGACAAAGCTCATGCATCAGCCTTAAATGGATGGCTTAAATGGACTGAGTATGAACATTAATGGATTTGTGCGAGAAATGTTTTACAGGGTTTTGCATTTTGCTTTGCTCCAGTCTGCTTTGTGTAATTAGGGAATTAGTACAAGTCAAAACAGGAGAGATGGCTTGATCAATACAGTAATGCTATAATGCACTTTTAACAGGCCTGAGATTGAAAAATGAACAGAGAAGGAGTCACATTACATTTTGACCTTGAAGATCATGACTCCAGTTTTGACCTGTTCCTAAAAAGGCATGTTTCAAAATAGTGTTTTCCAGCCAAGTATTTGTATTTGAAGAGCTGATATAAAGTCTCTCCAATTACATACTCTTACATACAGGGCAGGAAAGGAGTTTCTTTTGTCCATGTACCAAAAGTTTTTAGCCATCTAATATAAAATGTCATGTTGCTAGATGGCCTATGAAGTGTTTACTAAAATCCAAAATATCTTTCTAAATATACAAATATGTGATATACACAGATCTGAAAACTAGTGTTAGTTACTTTTATTAGTTTGTCTGATAAGCACTTCAGTAAATTAAAACTAAAAATGTGTTCTGTTCATGAAAGTTAATAAATACATACCATTAGCAGGAGTGCAAAAAAAGGAGTCATAAACCAAACTGATAACTGTATTCCTCTAAGCATGTTACATGGTATGTCCAAATGTATCATCCAGCCACTGAAATGGCTGACATATTTAGCCTACCTTTGCAAGATGTGCCAAAACTTTCTTCTCTGCCTCATTTTTGCCATAGCACAGGAAGCTGTGTGTGTAGACATTGTATTCATAGCCATAGAGTGAAACCCTGATGAGGTCTTTCCCTGTGGCATCATTAGGGGCACTGAAGGCAATTTGAGTGGATGCTCCTCCCAGGTCCAATGACCCTACTGTGTTGGCTCCATGAGGATGAACCCAGGTGTTCCAGATGTTTCTCTATAGAGGGTATGATGACGATGAACAAAATATGAGAAAAAAACTATTACCACTATTGCTACATCCTATATCCCACTGTAATGTTTTTGTATATCTGTCTCTTAAAATTGGACGCAGTTTATGTTAACAAGAGAACACCCTTCAGTTTGTTTGGATGTTAATACATACAGTACATGACCACAACATTACTCTATGACCAGTGAACCTACCCACTTCAGTGTATAATTGATAACATTAAACATAAAGCATCTTCCATTTGTGAAACTAAAGACTATTAAACTTCCTACGTACAGCAGTCAGTCAGAAAAAGAGCCTCTCAACCTGACCTCCAGGAAGTTCCCCATCAGGTAGTTGACTGTGATCCACCCATACAGACCCTCTTCCTGACCAGAAATGATAGAAGCATTCTGGAAATCAAAGGGTAAAGAGCGGAGGAACTCCTGAATCTCTGTCAGGATAGCATTAGACTGCTCTTCATTTTTCAGCCTGCAGAGGAAAACTTATTTCAGACATTTTGAACACTTAAATGTAAACACATTTTAATAATGATTTGAAAGTGTATTGTTAGTATATTGATCATTACAAAGGGTTAATATTGTGATATTCCTGGTTAGTACTATGAAAAGATATATTCGGCCTTTTCACGAACAGCGGTTGGGGTGTGTAGGTAAATTAATAAATTATGATGCTGACCGTAGCAGTCTCATTCCAGCAGTGGCCCCAAGAAAGACTGGTGTGGAGTTGTGCTGGCTGGGGGGGACATCTTTACTTATGTCATCCATGCACTTTTTAAGATTTTTCATGGAGTCTGCATCCTTTTCTGAGATACCAGGTCCTTAAAACCAGCATTGCCATAATCATTTATTTATACAATGGCCAATTACATATTTGACACATAATTAAACATTTTATACTACATTCAGAGTAACAGATAGAAAAGATCTCAGCCTTCCTTTCCTTTAAAAGTCACAGATTCACACAGACTATCATGGATTCCATGTTTGTATGTTGTAATATTTAATATAAAGTAAAACATACCCTTCAGTTGGGTTTTTAAAGCTTGATATGCCTTTTAAAGCTTGCTATACCCACCTTCCCTAAATTAACAGCGAGTACTTGTTGTTAGGTGGATAAGCTCAGCTCTAAAATGTGATTAACTGATATGTGATGAGAATGTTTAACACACATATCTACACACACATAATTGTAAACATCTACATTTTCTTCACTCTGAGATTTAGATGCATTCTGACATTATTTGCATAGTGCAAAGAAATAATATAGCAGTCCAGTTTGAATATGCAGAGCAAATTCACCAGTGTTAAATCAACCCTGTTGGTGATAAATTAGCACTGTTAGTGTAATCATTTAATACTCAGTGTTAAGTTAACACTAATAGTGTTGATTTAACACTGGAGAATTTTGTAGCAAAATTATTGCTGAACTAGCACTTGATCGAGACTTATTTGCAGAACATTGGTCAGTAATCTTCATTAGCATTTTAAATGATCTAAGAGTAGATTTTGTCTCATCTGACGAACTGACATAAGTCTGGACCGATTTTTTTAAATCTGTGAATTATGGATCAATGGGTTATACCTTTAACCAAACACTTTTTGGTTTGGCTCACAACTCCGGTGTTATTCTCTTTCTCTGCTGGCCACTGGTAAAGATACACAGTGGTTCTGGAGGAGCCAGCATCCAAGACAATACCATACTGAGAGAAAGAGAGAGAGAGAGAGAGAGAGAATTTATATTATCCAAGTTTTGCTAGCAAGGATGGAACATTAAGTACTATAAATAGTTCTATTCATTTGTAGCAGTTACAGTTGTAGCACTTTGCTGTGGCTGAATCTTTTGGTCTCATGTCGTTTTGCCTGAGGTCCTCTGCCATGAGACACTCTAACAGAAGAAACAATCTTCTCTTCAGAGGAACAGTTTCGTGAGAAATTACAGGATTCACAGTAGTGTCCCAGACTTATATTAAGGCTCCTCCTGGGCAGAATGTTCCTATACATTCACTTAAATCCTACACAAGATATTCAAATAACCTGTCGTGATCCATAAATCAATAATCTAAATTATATTAAAATAACTATTAAACTCATCTCATTTTTCTTGCCATGTAAGATCAAAGGGGAATTCCAAGGTTTTTTTTTTTTTACAAATTCTGCATAATTTAACAGCTGAGATGTAAAATGTCATTTGAAGTGTCTTTATGTGAAATTTTACATTTTAAAATGGTGAAGCCTGAAGTTACACTAATATAACTCTTTACTACTATTTATTACTATTCCTGTCTTTTTATATGCAATATTTATACATTTAACATTGAGGTAAATCAGGAGTCTACTCTAACAATCAATGCCTTGTGTGTACTTATTAATGTCTTAATATAGATAAGATAATGTTCCATTTGGTCTACTCACACTCCACTCTGAGTGCTGTATTTAGACATTAAGAGTGTAATTCATTCCCAAATCTTCCTTCAGACACATGCACTGCTTGCACATTTACCTATGACAATATGTCATTATTATAATAACAGGTACTATTTATACTAAAATAGGTGAACATGTCAGTACCAGCTTTGCAGGTGATTGTACACCCTCAGCATTTTGGGATTAAGCCTCTCATCTAAAAGTAAACCTGTATAATTTCACGCTTGTTTACATTTAACATCCATGTAATGTCCAGGCTTGTTAGTTTAGGGTGGTTATGAAAGGGCTTACCTTAAGTCCAGGGGAAATATAGGTCCTTCGTTGTGTCTGGACTGTTGCTATTGCTATAATGACCGCTATGCTGGCTAACAGAAAGAAAGCTGCCAAGGATATAGCCACTTTTGTAGACATTATCTGTGAAAAGTACAGTAGAAAGGGCATGAATAGAAGTTATGTCTCCTGTCAAAACAAATCCATCTCAGTACCACTTCAGCAGATAGAGTTTCTGTATGCTGGGAATGTGTTGAAAAATCTTTTAACAATCATTTAGAAACAACACATAGCTGGGTTTCCCTATTTTTAGCCAACTGGGTTAGTCATTTCACATTAAAATTGAAGACACCAAATTACTAAACATCCAAAAAAAAAACAAATAAACAAGTAAACAATGAAAAAAGCAGGAATATCTCATAGTAAGATATTCATAAAAGTAGCCTGTTTTTTTTTTATTATTATTATTTTTTTAAAATCTCCTTACACACTCAGCCTTACACACTCTTGGCATTCCCTAAAACAAATTTCATAGTGCTAGTTTCCAAATATTTCCATACTTGTCCAATGATCTGACCAATATACATACAAATTTTTGTAGACACCCCTTATTAGTCAGCTACTGTAAGGTGTATTAATCTAAGGTCAGCATGTATAATGGCAAGCAACTCAGTTATTGAATCAGGAATTGAGGGACAAACTCCCCTTTGATAGTCTTGATATCATTGCATATTATGGGTCATCATGCGTACACAATAATGTATTCATACATTGTATATGAACTTGTCAGCAACTGAAAGGAATGTTTGCATTAATTCATTTCCAGGGTCATCAGTTATGGTGTATGACAAGCATTCAAATATTCAAACATCAAAACTCATGTAGAAATATTTTACAATGACACTTATTCATTCATATTTAGAGTGAACATGGAATTAATCCAAGGGAAAACTTTGATCCTTGGATCATTTTTACCTGCAAAGACTCTTTATACAGTTTCAGTGAAGGGAGGAGAGAAAGCTTAGAGCAGGATCTTTAAGGCTTTAGACATGGATTAAGAAAATGGGCAAGAGGAACAAATTTCAGTACTTTTGAACTCAGAGTTTGTAGCAGGTTCCAAAAGCTGTAATCCGAGTGTTGTCTAGAAGTGCAGTATGGTAGTGGTGAAAAAAAAATGCCTGATTGTTGAAAGAGATGAAAGAGGACTGACTCACATTCTACAGATCAGGACTAATCTGGAGTCAAAATTGCAGCCCCCTTGTTCAATACACTCAGTGGACCTCAGATCAAAAAACTCAGAGTGACTATGGTCAATACATATAAACTTTTACACAGTATTTTAAAGGTAGATAAATACCTAAACATAAACAAGGTGAGTCACATAACTTTTTCTGTTGATTTAAAGAATAAAAATATGCTAAGACATCCCCAACAGTGAACTGATGTGTGCATTTTATCCCTGTTTCATTCACAATTTGACATGTTTGGAGTTAAAATTAATAAAGTGTGGCATTCTCAAAAACTTTTCTAAACTATGATAAAAATGAAAAAAAAGTGAAATTAAAATTTCAGATATAGCTCACATTTAAATGTACTCAGTGTAGAGGATGCTTTCACCTATTTTACTGTAGAAAATTAACTGGAGTGTACGTTTTTAACAATTTGCTTGTGTTTTTACTGCACTATAATGAATCTTGTACCTTTAACATATGACCGCATATTAAACATTATTATTCAGTTACTACATAGAAAACAATGTGAAATGGCATCATGACATTCCAATCTAATCTAATGGTCTGATGTTTTATCAGAGTCTGAATGTATTTGGCACCATAATCATAATGTCAAACAATGAACAAAAAACTCAGACAAGGATAAAATATAAAAATATTTGTTGATATTAGAATTTTGCAACAACAAGACATTACCTTATTTTTACCAAATAATCATGTCCTACAGCATCAGTGACTAAGTCTGGCAACTCACTTATTAAAAGGAAACAAGAGACTGGGCAAATTGCAGAGATATTTGCAGTGATTTGAAGTGAGATAATCAGTGAAAGAGTGTACTGTATGTAAACCAGGCCGGCATGGAATACCTGAAAGTACCAAATGCCAAATGTCCAATTAGCAGCTTGTCTGTATTTGCTTCAGTCACCCTGTTAATACTGTTAAAATGTCTGAGGAAATAAAAGCTTACCTTTCTGTGTGAACCCCCAGTGAGATGGTCCGTAGAATGTGAGTCCCTCTTGACCATCCTTTCTGCTCCAATGTTTGCATGTATGAATGAATGTATGAGACTGCTTTTGGCCTCGGTGTATGCATGTGGAAAAGAAGTGTTAGGATGGGAGGGGCCTGAAATATTCTTGAAAGGAAAACCAATGGAGTGCATGATAAACCCCTCCTACTCAGACAATAATCGCCATCCCCATAAAATCAGAGGATGAGTAGTAGGCATTGTGTCTTCCTGTGGAGCTGGGCATTTCATTACTTTCATATAAAAGGGGCTGAACAGATTCTTGTCTTGTTTTCCTCTTTAGGCTAGATTCCTTCAGTGTGCATGTCTCTATAAAAGATTGGCTTGTTTTGAATAATGTATCTGTGTACAAATATCACACAACTAAAATTTTTTAAATGGAATACTTGTACTTTACACAACTATGTTTCCAAGAGAAAAATAGGAGAGTGTCAGTGACTGGGTGAGTGTTTGATGCACTGCAATTATCTGATGTCCTGTCCAGGTGCTGCCACACACCCAAAAATATATCGAGTAGGAATCTTTGGAACCCCCAGGTCAGGATGAGATGATTACGGAGGATTAATTAATAAATGTTACATACTCAATTATTTAAAAAGATTTTTTAAAAGACCCCCTCCAGTGAAAATAATAAATAATACTTTGTTACCGTGCGAGTGTGGTTTTTTAATATGCTAGAAGACTATAAAGAGTAATCAAAGCCGTGTCTGAGCATTTCCAAATACAGTCTCAAAAAGCTGGATTCAGGCAGTCAGACATACTTATATCATAAATCTAAAGAACATATCCTATTAACTTGCTGGGTGGGGCTTTTGAACTGAAGATGAGTCACAGTTGCGATGGATATCTGTTGCCTGTACTTTTAGTTATTTTTACATTTAAAGCTTTAGGTAACTTCTCAGCGAACAGATGAACAAAGTAAATTTGCGGGGTTTAATCAATTACAGGAGTGGAATTTTAATTAAAGCATATTTTGGCTCCATATCAATTAAAATTTTATACAGAATTGTTCAACACCAAAACTAATTTCCTAGGATAGTCACAGCAGCACGAGATACTGCCTCTTCCTACGTTATTTTGAGTACAGATCTGCTCTTTGAAGGTTATTCATCTACCAACAACAGTGCTTTAAATTAATCACATCATGATACTGATATGATAATGATGTAACAATTGTTAATGATACTTTCCGAGTTTGTGTCTCTACCCTGGAAAATATTATTGCTCAAATGTTGCATAATGATTGTTCAGGATACACAAATCGTTTAGATACATAATTACACATGAATGAGAAATGGCATATGCCTGCTAGACTGAGAAGAGCTGAGAAGGTTCTTAGACTTGTTCGAGAAATGGGTGTGTCTCTGATTTTAGTTCCGGTACAGATAAACCTGAGTGGTAAAACCTCAGCAAATCTGAGCCGACTTTACTGAGATTCCCAGTAAAACTCAAGAGGAGACAGGTGTGAGATGCCTGGGCTTTTTTTCCTTGGGGAAATAGCAGTGTAAGAGTTGACTTAAACAAAATCTCTTTTGTCTTTCCATATGGTCTTGTTCTTGTCTAGGAAATGTTACAGAGACATTAACGAGTCTTCTAAATGTCACTTAAGATGTTATCAGTTAGACTGAGGTATATTATAGTATGGCTTTCTAAATACAAAAATAAAGTCTAACACATATCTCAGAACTTTCATTCACAGGTTAAAATTTAACCCACCAAAATGCTTTAAATCAAATTTAGCTATTTTAGCAAAATTCAGCCACATGAAAACCCATCTAACTGCTCTCATTACACAATCTCAGAGGGACAGTCATCAATATAATGGTACACTACACTGGTCTTTGTACGGAAGAGCAGATGTATAGTCATGCTACATTCCTCAAGATATGATTATAATTGAAACTGATGGAAATTATCATGGCATCCATTTCCTGATGCTATGGTCATCAGTGTGTGCAGCTTCATGAATACAGTAAGAGTTATATGCTTTTGTGTGGGAGGAACAGGCTTCAGTAGCAGACCACCACAATACTCTTAATGCAAAACCATTTTAGTGGTTAGCTTTGCTTTTACGGTGAACAGAGAATGCAGATGGCTGCTTTTAAAGACTTTTTTTATGACAACCTGAGAAGGAAGAGGTGAGGTTTGTGGTGAGTGATGGCCTGTGGAAAACACAGAACCTTCACACAAATGTTCATGATCAGAAATGTTCTGCTATATGTTTTAGTAGCTTTGATGCAGGGTGTAGAATATTATACTCACAAAGTAAAATTTGGATTACTCCATACCTGGGAGCTACAGTGCAATACACCCTCTTGTATATATACTCACTTATTTAAAATGTATTCACTACATTGTTTAATTTTATTTATAATTCTCCCTGATCTGCTATGAGCCTATGCAATGTAATTTCGTTTTAATGTGCACTGTAACAGTGTAAATTTGAATGCCAATAAAAATCTGTCTAAGTCTAAATCTATTTAAAAGTATTACAAAAATGAATCAGTCAAAGAAACTGTAGTGGCACCTAGGGTTCTGTGATCACAGCGGGAGGTTCAGTGTCAAGGACATACAGAGTAGTTCTAATCATGCTGCATAAACCCCCATGTTGTTTTTTGCCATATCTTGTTGCCATATAGTTTAGTTTGCTGTGTGGGTAGCCTTTTAGATTGTGATGGTTGGTGCAGGGCATGATAGGAAATAATTTACATGTCCATTCTCCTGAAGCTCACATTGTGACCACAAAACCACACTGTCACCACAATATATCACAAAACCACAATAAAAGAAATGGACAGTGGATGGTGGATCACCACAAACAGTGCCAAAACCACCAAGCCTCACTCCTCTTTCCCAAAATGTTTACACTGCATTGTTTTAGTGTGTCGGGTGAGAAATGGATCTGCTGGCCAATTTCCAACCTTGGCTCTTAGAAATAAACAAGATTTTTTTATCACCATGTTTTTATGACTAGTTTTCGGGCCAAATCTCGGGAAAAATCTCCAAATAATTAAAAAAAAAAATCGCGGGAAATTCTGAAAATATTCTCAGAATAATTCAGAGCAAATCTTGGAAAACTTCTGAGAATATTCTCTGAATATTTTGCTTCGTATAATGGAGCAGACACACAGTGTAACTGTGGAATGCAGTGTGTTCTTTAAGTCATATTATGGTATAAATTTCAGGAATAAACAGTTCTCAGTTCTCTTCCACATCAGGACCACAGTGTGATTAGTATTTAAACCCTGAATCGGTGCATGAACCCATGGCATGTAGTTTCACATGATACAATTAATGATCAAGAAAATGATGGATCCAGAGCGAGTGGAACTCCGGCGTGGCCACGAGGCTCCATCGCGTTACGGCTCGGACTCGTACAGTAAACTAAAGCCTTATGCATCGTAGTCAGGGGCTGCACTGATGAGGTCGTCATGTCGTGTGGATGCGTTTAATAAATAATTCTGTTCACTTCACTGACTGCTTCTTTCACAACTCACTCATGGCACACCGACTGTGAGTCTGTCTGTCTACATATTGTAATAAATAATAACTTAAACAGTGTTTCTCTAAATATTCTGATTATATTCTCGAAATTATACAGACCTTTTTTACTCAATTATTCTGAGATTCTTTTTTCAGAATTATTCCGAGATTTTTTCTCTGACTTTAGATATTCTGACTTTATTCTCTTGATCTTTATTTATTTATTTTTTTTCGTTGTTGAAACTAAAACCCTCTAAAACTCTGTTGTAAAAAATCTGTCGTACTAAACTGGAGTAGCCCAAGCATTTGGATATTTCTTTAACATAAAATTTACATAAAAAGATAAAAAAATTATGCTGTTTGCTGCTTAGTTTCCACCTGTAAGGAGTATACAGTACTTTCCAGCAATACTAACATGGAGCACATGTGGGGCACAATCAAAAACGTAGGCAATAAAAAAAACTTAACTAAACATACCACTAATATACAGGGGTTGGACAATGAAACTGAAACACCTGTCATTTTAGTGTGGGAGGTTTCATGGCTAAATTGGACCAGCCTGGTGGCCAATTTTTATTAATTGCACATTGCACCAGTAAGAGCGGGGTGTGAAGGATCAGTTAGCAGAGGGTAAGAGCACAGTTTTGCTCAAAATATTGCAATGCACACAACATTATGGGTGACATACCAGAGTTCAAAAGAGGACAAATTGTTGGTGCACGTCTTGCTGGCGCACCTGTGACCAAGACAGCAAGTCTTTGTGATGTATCAAGAGCCATGGTATTCAGGGTAATGTCAGCATACCACCAAGAAGGACCAAACACATCTAACAGGATTAACTGTGGACGCAAGAGGAAGCTGTCTGAAAGGGATGTTAGATTGTATCCAAAAAACATAAAACCATGGCTGCACAAATCACGGCAGAATTAAATGTGCACCTCAACTCTCCTGTTTCCACCAGAACTGTCAGTCGGGAGCTCCACAGGGTCAATATACACGGCCGGGCTGCTATAGCCACACCTTTGGTCACTCATGCCAATGCCAAACATCGGTTTCAATGATGCAGGGAGCGCAAATCTTGGGCTGTGGACAATGTGAAACATTGTGAAGCATGGGGGTGGATCAGTGATGGTTTGGGCTGCCATATCATGGCATTCCCTTGGCCCAATACTTGTGCTAGATGGGCACGTCACTGCCAAGGACTACAGAACCATTCTGGAGGACCATGTGCATCCAATGGTTCAAACATTGTATCCTGAAAGCGGTGCTGTGTATCAGGACGACAATGCACCAATACACACAGCAAGACTGGTGAAAGATTGGTTTGATGAACATGAAAGTGAAGTTGAACATCTCCCATGGCCTGCACAGTCACCAGATCTAAATATTATTGAGACACTTTGGGGTGTTTTGGAGGAGCGAGTCAGGAAATGTTTTCCTCCACCAGCATCACGTAGTGACCTGGCCACTATCCTGCAAAAAGAAATGGCTTAAAATCCCTCTGACCACTGTGCAGGACTTGTATATGTCATTCCCAAGATGAATTGGCGCTGTATTGGCCGCAAAAGGAGGCCCTACACAATACTAATAAATTATTGTGGTCTAAAACCAGGTGTTTCAGTTTCATCGTCCAACCCCTGTAGATATACTACTAGTTGCATTAGTAGTATTACTATAACAAATACTTCTTATATTGTAACTACTACTAATAATGAAAATACCAAAAAGACAAAGAACAAATCAAATTATCTGCATGATTACAGTGTCCAAATTATTTTACATCTTTCAGATCTATCTTTCATAAAGAGGTGTAAACGTACTAATCATAGAAAACTGCAGTGAGATATTTAGCATTTAGGGATCTGCTGTCTTATCATTGTCTAGTCTTGGAGCAGCACTTGAGTCTGAACCAAGATGCACAGAGACAACTGGAGAAAAGACAATGAAAGTGGATTAAGCAATGTTCCTCGCCACACACTGGCTTCAGCTGGAGTATTTTTAGATGGGAGAGTGATTTGACACCACATTAGTCAAAGGGAGCCGGAAAGTCAGTACTTCACTATTAGATTGGCAGAGTGATGGGAGTGGGCAGTAGCCACATTAGCACTCCCTGGATTCTGAATAGGACTGCAGTCCTCAATTTCGCTGCAGTGTGCGTAGTCCTTGGGCCTATAAATACACAGTCCTGTCAGTGGTGTTGAATACAACAGACACAACCTAATCATTTATCAAATTAATATATTCTCGTTAAGGATGGTTTAAAATGAGGGGCATTGAATAATAGCATTTTCTTTTTTTAGTTAAACATTGAATTATTATGAACATCTGTGTGGCATCTTAGTAAATGAAATTCTTGGGGGCTTTTTGTTCATAAAATCCCAAATCTAATTGAATTAAGACCTCAAAATCCTCACACACCCAGCTGTTGGGGAGAGACTTTTCCTGGGGCATTTCATGGTAAAATAAAAAGATACATCCTATGGTCCAAAAAAACTTCCACAAAATCTCTGACTTTTAAACTCTGAATATTACACATTTTCAGGATTTGAGCAACGCACACACACACACACACACACACTTTATCTCAGATTAACTCTGCACCTAATTTTAACTCACACAGAATCCCTGATCACCTTCTCCTTCATCAGACTCATACATCACTAATATACTACATTTATATTACTATAACCCCTTCATCTGTCATCATTTCACTTTTACTTCTGTTCTCTGTTGTGTCTCTGGTGTCGACCCGAGGAGGATGGGTTCCCCGTATGATTCTTGGTTCCTTCCAAGGTTTCTTCCTCGTGTGCTGAGGGAGTTTTTCCTTGCCACTGTTGCCCCTGGCTCGCTCATAGGAGGCTTGGACCCGGATCTCTGTAAAGCTGCTTTGTGACGACTTTTTGTTGTGAAATGCGCTATATAAATAAAATTTGATTGACTGATTGACTTTACTATATTTTTCTGCTTGAATAATTGCCTCTCAAAACCTGGTGGCGCAGCAGGTGGTGTCATGGTCACACAGCTCTGGGGACCTGGAGATTGTGGGTTCATGTCTCACTCCAGTTGACTGTCGGTGAGGAGTTTGGTGTGCTCTGATTGCCTCCCACATTGGCAGGATTGACGACTCAAAAAAGTGATCATAGGTGTGAGTGTGTGAGTGAATGTGTGTGTCTATGTGTGTTGCCCTGTGAAGGATTGGCTTGACCTCCAGGGTGTGTTCTTTGTGCCCAGTGATTCTGGATTAGCTCCGGACCCACCACTGGATAAGTAGTTACAGACAATGAATGAATGAATTAATATATACTATATTAATATATAAACTTGTATTGAAAGTTCATATTCTGTTGAAAAAGTTTAAAATGTATTGTTGATATATTTGGGGTATATTTGAAAAAGTGTCTAGGTTTGCCTTCACAACATCCCAGATTTAGATTTAGATTTCTGATTCAGATTTCTCATTCTTGTGGTTTGCTGCATATATAACATTACATCATCCCTCTTTGAGAAGGTGTGTGATTCTTTGTGGACAGATCAATTAACACAAAGTGCTCTTTGGACATTGAGCTAATACAAACCACAGAAAGAAACAGAGTCCATTCTTACGTCTGGAATAACCAGATGAACATTTAATTAAACTGAGGGGAGCAGTGCAGAAGGTAATGGAATACTGATTCTAATGTGGCAGAGTTCACTCGCTTGGATATAAACCCACTCTCTCTCTCTCTCTCTCTCTCTCTCTCTCTCTCTCTCTCTCTCTCTCTCTCTCTCTCTCTCTCTCTCTCTCTCTAGCACTGGTGCTGGTTATATCTTGTTTGATGTGTACCCTAACATTACTCAAGACACATTTCCTCTAAACGATTAAGTGGTGGACAGAGGGGTAGTGTAGGAAATGGACTCCACTGGGACATTATGGAGTCACTAAAAGTATTGTGCACCAGCAGTGTTCCTGTAATATTAGAAAATAATAAGGCCCCATGTAAACAAATATCAAATGGAAAGCCCATTCACGTGTGACTGTACTATCAGTTTTCAGGCGGAGGCACAGAGGCAATGGAAAAAGTGAGTGGAGGAGAGGGTAGAAAGCTTTTTAAACCAGTAGCCAGAAGGCTTTCCTCTTCACATTGTGCTCTTTCAATTCATACTTTAAGCCTGACATCAATTATGCACAATCAGATGGTTGTTCTCAGATTTTTTTTTTACTGTTTTGGGCCAAATATCACTGGTCATTCTTCAGACATTCGTTCACAAATGACTGGCTTCAATCATCTGCTACACACACAGGATGGCTGTGTTTTATAGTGTCAGAATTAAAGAGCTCTGGAACTTCAAGGCCAACAGATTGGCCACCCAGTTTGCTTCATGTATAAGTAAATAAATTAGTATTCACAGCAAAGTTAGATCAAATGTGTTTTGCCATTTTAAGGAAAATGTGTTACTGAGAAATGGTGTTCTGCTACACAGGTTAACTAAATTAAGTAGTGGCAAACCAGCTTGACAAATATTCTAATGAAGCCTCTTTTAAACAAAATGTCTTGTTCATGCGTTTGCAGTTTGCATGTCACTGAAGCATGTGTATTCCTTATAGCTCTTCTGCAATTCCAAATATGTTTAAATGGGGGGTTCAAGGAATAGGAATCATTGCTATCAATTCCAAAAGTCAGTTCCCCCAATTTTGATTAGAAGAGAGAGGAATCAATTGAATTGATTCCAAACTATAAAATCAGTTCCATTGAACAAGATATTGTGAAAGACTAAAATAAATATTCTAAATAACTTATAAGATATGTTTGCCCCGTGCCAGCACATTAGTTGAGTTAACTCTAAATAAATGAATATAGCTGTCCGGAGGCTGGATTAATTTTATGTGTCAGCAGGATATTTCACACTCCCTGCATATGGCGATGCATTAGCGAACATCAATTCTGAATAAAGTCCAAAGATTTCCCATTGATTCTTCAGTTGCTCATTAAACAGAACTTAACACATTACTCCTCTAGCATTTAAGTGAATGTGTACAGCTGTGTTTGAATTACACGAAAACAGGATGTTTGTTGAAAATTTTGGACACTATAGTAGGATAGCTCCATCTGCTTGTTTTCCTCCTCCTCTGCGCGGCAAACATGTGTCCCCACTGGACCTTCTTGTTGCTTTATTAAAGGTGTGGTGAGATGTTTGTATTCTTGTACCAAACGGCACATTCTCAAACATATTTAATATTCATAACCGCTGTCCTTTAAGAATACTATAAAAGACAATATCATAGTGTCTTTACATATGTCTGTTTGCATTGGGTTGATGAGCAGGTTTGGAACCTGTCCAGATAGATTTGATGCACTTACAGAGATCAGATATTCTGTTTCTTAGTATTAATAATAGATTAAGAGAATAAAACACATACCACAAAGAATTTAATAACTGTTGATCATTTATTAAACACTGTGCTGTAACAGTCAGTACCTTTGTAATTCAGTGTGGGTGATAATTAGGGTCAGGAGATACAATTAATTAAATTACTATCACTATTTAGTGATTTGTTGTTAGGTCACTGCTTTTCATAAACATCAACTCACCACAGACATTTTTAAGTGCACATCTCACCTGTGTCAAAAGAGATTTCAGAGTATCTCAGAAACACAGTTGTCAAAGCGCATTACACAGAAATAGATTACACAACCATGTCTAAAGAGTTTAGTCTTCAGTCATCCACTGTCAGGCGCTGACAGGCAAGCTCTCTGTACAAAGAGAAGAAACTGACGTTAACCCTCCTCAAGATTGTACAACAAAAATCCCTCAAAAGCAAATGATATTCTGGGAGATGAGAAAGACCTGCACACTTCTCTCACACGCTGGTTAATAACAGTGTTAAAGAGGCTGCCATTTGGCAGACACTGAACAAGATCAGTAGGCATAAAATGAGAGGAAACCATAGTCTGAAGACAGTGCTGCCATTTGAAAATTCCCTAAAAGACCACCTGAATAAGACATTGAACTGTTCTGTTGAATAATCAGACAGACAGATCTTCTAAATCCTGCATGTCTGCATACTGACCTTTCCCCAGGAGGCAGTGAGGAGGCAGTATCACACCTGGCTGTTTCGCTAACAGTGAACTTAGACAGCTTGCCATAATTTGATGGATCCATGAATTCTGAACTCTCAGGAAATATTACTGAATGATTTTTAACTAACTCTGTGAACTGAATATAAAACGACTATTGTGATAAAAACAACCCTAAACTCACCAGTTAATCTACCAAACAATGGTTTAAGAAGAAGAAAAAACTGAATGAAAATCCAGACATTAATCCAATAGCACTTGGCTTGTGAACCCCTGACTTTAGGCTGGTCAAGTATTATGTTCTTTGTCTTTGACTGTGCGCTAAAGCTGACCACTAGCACCCCGTACTGGAGAAAACAGCGTTTGCAATGTTGCAAGAACATCTGTAAGTAAACTAATAAACGTGTTCGCCCACCCTCAGTTCATATGGAGTTATTGATTATCTCATATTTGCAATTCCTCACATGCAGACTGATTTCTGAATGTTGACATTTGCTCATTTAATTCATTTTTAAATTTTCTTTTTAATTATTTTCTTGTAATTTAAATAAATATCAAAAAACATGTAAATGTGTACTTAATGATGTAAAAATACTTAACTTTAAACAGACATGACACGTAAGTGTAATTTGTCTTTACTCAACTAGACTGTTGAAATACAGTGTTTTAATTAAGTATCAGTCTTAACCAGATTAGAGGTTTTTTCTATTGTGAACCAACCAGTTTTAAATATTACTATGTGTTAATTAAAACAGAAAACAACATTTAAGTCAATACCACTTCAGATTTCGTGGTCACAGTAAACAGCCAATCAGATCTCTCAGCAGTTTATGTAATATACAATTAATGTGCACAGAGAACCTCAATTATGCACTGATCTATAGATCAATGGAGCGGGTAATTCATGAGCGGAGTCATTCAGTATTCGTGCAGTCTGAAAATAAATGTTTCAGCCCTGGGTGTGTGACAGATTTGTTAAAAACCCGGTTGAGGCTCCTCTTTTTTACAGACCTAACATTTTCTCATAAGTCTCAACAAAACATTAGCAGTCTGTCTGTCTATCTATCTATCTATCTATCTATCTATCTATCTATCTATCTATCTATCTATGTATCTATCTGTCTATCTATCTATCTAGTTAAACCTTAAAAGTAATCTCTGAGCATCAGAAATATTTTTAGATGTAATTTCAAAGAAACAATGCAATTTCCAAGCAAACATCCAATACTTTTGAAAATCTGCCATTTCAAAGCAGAATTACTTTATTTTCAAATGAGGGGGCTATAATATATGGAGGGTACATGATGTAAACTAATGGGGTTATTTATTAATTTATTTTACTGTTTAATAAAACCCGGGCGGAACAGTGGCGCAACAGGGTCCTGGAGCTCTGAGATGTGTAGAGCTTCTGTGTGGGTTTCCTCAGTGTCCACAGGTTTCCTCCCATTGTCCAAAAAAAAAAAACACTTTGTCAGGTGGGCTGGCTAATCAAAAGTGTCCATAGGCGTGAGTGTGTGAGTGAATGTGTGAGTGTGTGTGCCCCCTGCAGGGTGTTTTCCTGCCTTGTGCCCAGTGATTCTGTGTAGGCTCACTGTGACCCTGAACTGGATAAGCGGTTACACACAATGAATTAATTAATTAACGTGGGTTTCCTCCTGGTGCTCTGGTTTCCTCCCACAGTCCAAAAACACACGTTGGTAGGTGGATTGGCAACTTAAATATTTCCATAGGTGTGAGTGTGTCGCACTGTGAAGGACTGGCGCCCTCTCCAGGATGTGTTCCTGCCTTGCGCCCTGTGATTCCGGGTAGGCTCCGGACCTGCCTTGACCCGGAAATGGACAAGCAGTTACAGACAATGAATGAATGAATGATTGAATGATGAATAAACCCTGATGGTTCTTATTTTTTAACTCTACAACCAATAAATTTTTGACAGATACAACACTATTTGCTTTTTGCTTTTTTAAATGTTTGCAGAAGTTAAATATTATTTGTCTAAACTATAATAATAGTTTTAGGGGAGACACCTACAATTTTATAGAAAATTTCTAAATTTCTTTCAAATGTATTTGTTATAGTAAAATGTAATACAAAATCAAAAGGTGACTGAGTTTTAAACAGAATAGACCGTGTATATTTTATACAAAGTGTGTTTATAAGAAGGGTGGCACAGCAGGTAGTGTCGCAGTCACACAGCTCCAGGGACCTGGAGGTTGTGGGTTCGATTCCCTGACTGTCTGTGAGGAGTTGGTGTGTTCTCCCCGTGTCCGCGTGGGTTTGCTCCGGTTTCCTCCCACAGTCCAAAAACATACGTTGGTAGGTGGATTGGCGACTAGGTGTGAATGTGTGTGTATCTGTGTTGACCTGTGAAGGACTGGTGCCCCCTCCAGGGTGTGTTCCCGCCTTGCGCCCAATGATTCCAGGTAGGCTCTGGACCCACCGCGACCCTGAACTGGATAAGCGGTTACAGATAATGAATGAATGAATGTTTATAAGAGAACAGTGGCAGACGAACCGAGGTTATGTTCTGGATCTGCAGGACGGGTTCTAATCTGATAAATGTTGATGACCGGTTCAGTGAACGCTGCATGGCAGGGTCACGTGACAGCGCATTGCTCTTCCAGCCAATCCGGAGCTTCCTGTTCAGCAACTACACACTCCACTCCGAGGGTCTCAAGTACACTCTCACAAACACGCGATTATGGAGGTAAGTTTATTTGTCCGGAGTTTAATTACTAATACTCGGTGTTATTCACTCTGTGTGAGATTAAGTGTTTATGAAAATGCGTTTATATTTGAATGTATTAATGGACGGAGTGCTTCGCTCTACCTCGCCTTTTGTGTAAGGAAATAGACTGGTTTGTGTCACTCTCAGCATGTCTCAGGAAATCTAACATTATTATTCGTTTTCATCTGCTAGACCTTTGCACAAACTGGATTTCATTTCAGCAGCAGCCGTAATACCCTACTATTAGATGTTTATTGCAATCAAAAAGCAGTATTAACCTGGACAAAGGCCACATGCGAAAAACCATGACCTTGGACTCCTGTAACTTTTTATATATTTTTCATGAAGTTAGTATATAGAAGTTACGTTTACTCGTGGACATGAACTTATGCACAGTTTTGGTGGTTTGTCAAATTTCACTTCACTGACCACTAACTTGTTTCTCCGAGTTTGTTTCCTTGTGGTGACGGCTGCTTTGTAATTGGCTACAACTTCTGAAAAATTAGCATAAAAAAAACAAAAACTTAAGAAAATTGATAGATTTTGTTATCGAGTGCCTTCACAAGAGGAGAACCCAGCCCAGAAAAGTATTAAGAAGTTTGTAGGAAATTATTAGTAATTATGACACAAGTAAAATTTTTGCCATTTTAAAGGCAACAGGGAATAAAAAAAAACATTTCTAAATATGTAATTTTGATAAACAGATGTGGGGTTTTATGGCTTATTAGTCTGTCAGTTAAACACAAGCTTGTGATACACAAAAAAGAAGACTTTTTTCTCGTCTTTATGGGAATAGCACACACGGACAGAGGTACTAGGATAGTTTTCTTATCTATAAGTGCAGCTTGTGTAAAATGACAGATTACACAACAGTTAAACTGTGTATCTGGTGGAAATTTGTTTGTTTGTGTTTGTGCTGTTACATGACTTAAGGTGACTTTAATTTCTACAAGATATTGCTTGTGTAATCACAAATAATCAAAGAGTAATAGAATAATGTTGCTGTCTGAACTAACGTTAATAATGTTCCAGGTTATTGTGAGGAGTGTATGTTGCTTCATTGAAATGCTGGCACAATATAAGGCCACATCTGGTGTTTTCAAATAGTATTGATTAAAAAAAGAGTTTTTAATCTCACAGTGACTTTTTTTAAAGTAATTAATTTTTTTTTCAGCTCTCAGTGAAGACCTGGGCTCTGTTGATCCTGTTTGTTGCATGTTTAAAAACCACTGTTTGCTTCAGTAATGGGAAAGTTACCCAAGCTTGTGATGACATGGTGCCCATGCATGGCCATCAGTCAAGTCCTGAGCCTGCGCCGTACAACATCACTGTGGATAAGTCCAAATTCAGTCCCGGGGACCAGATTAAAGGTATTCTGATATTTGCGCTGAAGAACAGCTGAAACATATTTAACATTCTCAAATCCAGTCAAGGAGAGCACTTTCTTTGTTGTTACATGAATCCTGTTTGAAACATTGCTGAAATACTTTACATATATTTGTGCAGCCATTTTGTCCATCGTTTTTCCTCGTAGTAATGTGTTTTGTGTTTGTGTAATTCTGTGTTCTGCACATATTTTGGAGACGATATGAAGGTAACTGTTTTTATAGAAATGTAATATCAGTTAATTTGTAATTCTGACTATTTTCCACTTGTTCTCAAAGACATTTTAATCCAATTTCCTGTTCCAAGGACATAAAATAGCCTGTTTCTTTTTGATAAAAAAAATGTTAACATATTTTATTTTTATTTTTTTGTTGTTTTGTAATAAATAAAGAGCCATAGCATTGCATTATTGACAAAGTAGCAGTGCTCATAAATAAGGAAATATCTATATTGTGATGCATGATGTTCAAATATCTTATGATGTTTTTGACTGGGTCACAGTGACTTTGTTTGAATAGGTTTTCTTTATATGTTTTGTCTAACCAAGCTTGAATGAAACTTTGCTGATAATACTTACACAGTATTTGCCTGTATTTTGTTTTCACAGTAACTTTATCAACTGTGCCTTCAGGGGATAGCCTTTATTTCAAAGGCTTTCTCATAGAAGCTCGAAATGCAGAAAATCTTAATGCTGGAGCTGTTGGCTATTTCACACTGCTTGACCCCACAATCTCACAACTTCTCCAGTGTGGTGACAGAGAGGTCTGAGATTTCTCAGAATGTTAGCTACATGTTAGTTTTTCAGGAGCAAACATGAATTGCTTCACTAAATCAAACCTAATTTGTAACATATTTAACTCTTTTCTATTTTAAAGGACTCTGCAGTGAGCCACCGTAATGATGCCCATAAAAAAGAAGTTCAAGTCCTCTGGACTGCACCCCAGGAGTCTCCCACTTTTGTCCAGTTTCAGTGAGTATCCATGTACATAGTCTCTCTGCTTTTAAGCACTTGAATATTGCGTTTATTTTTGAGATGTGTTTCTTCAGACATGTTATTGAGTTATCAATTCAGTAAGTTCTCTCAATTTTCAGCAGCCTTGTGTCACTTACATTTATTGTTACTAGAGTCTTTTCATATAGTGCTCTGCGCTGGTGGAATGCTTTGCCTTATCACTGTTCATTATGTTACAAAATATTTGAGAAAAATATGAGCTTATTCATACTTTAAGCTCCTCTCTCTGAGGCTTCAAAATATTTATCTGTCAAGTTTTGGTTGTGTTGTTGTTTTCTTTGTTTTTTTTGTTTATTATATATTCAGTATTTAACATTGTGGTTATTAAGTGTTATTAAGTTTGTCTACTATGTCTATGTTGAACTTTGTTTTTTTTTTTGTTTTTTTTTATTGCGTTTAGTGGTGTTAAAATCAACAAATCAAATATTTTGTCACATTTTTGCTGTTATTAACTGTTATGAACAGTTCTGTAAAACTAGGAAACAAGTTTGCATGTTATGTACATGTAACTCCTTGCACAATTATAAGCTGATGAGTGTGTTTTGTGTGGGTTTCAGGGTGACAATTGTCCAGAAATACAAGCTTTATTGGGTCAGGGTTCCAGGGCCTGTAGTGTCTATGAATGGGGCTCCACCTCTTCCTCCATTGTCTACTGCACAGCGGTCAGCAGCTAAAACAACAACAACTCCAGGAACTCTGACACAGCCTGTAAGTCTAACTACAAATTATTTTAATATGATTTCTGTAATGGCACTCATATTGATCAGGATTTAGACAGCTAAACAATATTTATTTATTTATTTATTTATTTATTATTACACTTATGCTTTAATTTCTCAGAGACTCATAAGTGACTGTTTTGTTTGTGTAGTGAGTAAGTAAAAACAAGCTGCTCGCAGGGCTGAAATTAAAGTTATTAAGGAGTTACATACAAACAAAGCCTTAAAATCTGGCAAACTACTTATTTTGGAGCTGCAAATCCTACAAAGCTGTCTTGAGCTGCACTTTTAACTTTTTCAGGCTTATTATGTGTAAACCCTTGAAACGGACCTAATTTGGCATGTCCTGCCCCTACTGATATTTTATTTCTTCTTGTAAATCCATCCAACCACCTCAGCTCCAGCCTCTGCATGAATGTTTTTTTATCCTAGTGAGGTCCTTGTGTTCTTATAACACCTACAAGTTTGTAAAGACCAGAGACCATCCTTAATTTCTTTAATTGGTCATTGAATATATGTTAAATTTGAGATGGGGGGGGGGGGGGATTTTATATTTAATAGAGAATTTTACAGACATTTGAATAGCTAAATAAGTGTAGAGTCATGTGAAAAAAGCTCCCCCATGAAAATTGTTGTCTTTTTGAACATATATAAACATAGATAAACAGAGATGGAGCTTATATAACTAAACAAATAAAACAGCTGAAATTACGTATAAACATAAGTTGTAAACAAATTGTGATTAGGACACCCTGTGCTGTAATAGCTGGTATTTTCTTCTTTGGCTGAAATAACCTCAATTAGGCCATCTACCAGTCTCTGACATCGACTGGGAGAAAATTTTTCCCATTCCTCCATGCAGAATTCTTTCAGCTGTGTGATGTTTGAGGGGTTTCTTGAATGCACAGATCACTCCAGAGCATCTCAGTAGGATTAAGTTCCAGGCTTTGATTCAACCATTTCAGAACTCTCCATTTCTTACATTTGAGCCATTCCTTGGTTGATTTACTGGAATGTTTTGGGTCATGGTTCACATCCGCTTCAGTTTTTGGACAGATGTCTTATATTTTCCTCAAGCACCGTCTGATACAGTGAAACATTCATAGTAGATTCTATGATAGCGAGCTTGCCAGGCCCTGCTGCAGCAAAGCAGCCACAAACCATGATATTTCCACCTCCGTGCTTCACAGTTGGTATAGGGTTCTTGTGCTCAAATGCTGCATTGGTTTGAGCCAGACCTGTCTTCTGTTACTGTGCCCAAATAATTCAGCTTTGGATTCATCTGTTCAAAGCTCATTGTTCCAGAAGTCCTGGTCTTGTCTAGGTGCTCTCGGGCAAACTTTAGTCTTGCCCTGATGTTTTTTTGACAGCAAGGGTTTCCTCCTGGCAGACCATCTATGAAAATCAAACTTGTGCAGTCTTTTCCTGCTGGTAGATGCATGTACCTTGAGATCAACTGTGGCAAGAGTTACCTCTAGGTCTCGTGATGACATTTTAGGATAGTTGAATAATTCTTTACGCATCTTGCTATCTGCTCTTGAACTGAACTTGCTAGGATGGCCTGACCTGGCCGTGTTGGCAGTTGGTTTAAATGTTCTCTGATTTTAAATTATTTTCCAGGCAGTGGAGTGGCTGATTTCTAATTGTTTTGATATCTTTTTACATCCCTTCACAGACTTGTATACATATATAACCTTCTTTCTGATGGCCTCTTTAGATCTCGCCACAGTGAGACCACTCATTTCAACAATCAAGGGCAAATCAAAATAAAGTCTGAGGTTTAAATAATAGCCTCTTCCAATGTCCTCTTTAACTATGGTCTAATCATTTGTACCTGATTCTAAAAATGGACATTTTAAATAGCAAGAAATGTGGAGGTGTCCTAAGTTATTCCTCACAAGAAATCTACATTTTTGTTCATTACATTTTACAATTTAAGTAATGTAAAATACAACTTGTGTTAAGTAATTTCTTCAGTACTTTTGTGTTTTCACAATTTGCTTTGTTTACTGTTTGCACATTCTTAAGAAAATCATTTAAAAATCAAAGTACTGTTTATCCGGTGGGGATTGATTAGGTGTTGTAACAGGTATTGCATGGTTGTTAGGTGTCCAATTTCCTTTAGATATTTTAATTAAAATAACAAAAAGATTGCTCAGGGAAATACTTGTTTCTAAAATTACATTAGAATATGAATCTCTTAAAAATAGTACCCATAATACACAGAAGTGATTTTTTGTACTGTTTTATTTTTTTTCTTCATAGTTCAGCTCAAAAGGCTGTGGCCATGAGAAGTCTTGTCTGAGGGAGCCTGCAGGCTGTGACCCAAAGTCTGATGCCATCTGTTACTTCCTGTCATTCAGAAGAGAGGAGGAGAGTGTGGTGTTTGAGCTCAGTGGGGCTGCCCCGGGTTATGTCTCGTTTGCCCTGTCCACAGATAAATGGATGGTACTCTTTTTAAACCTTGGCATTGTTTCATTTTGTTTAGTGGTATGTCCTGTGAATATGTTGTGATATGTAGAAAGATGAATGTGTGTATGTATGTAGGGAGAAGATGATGTCTACTTGTGCATTAAGGAAGGGGACAGTGTTCAAATCTACGCTGCTTATGTTCAGGGAAGGACACATCCAGTGGTTGCTTCAGAGGTAAACACACATATTGCTGATGATGAGTCAGAGAAACATGCACAAGTGCATGAACCACACAGCAGACAAGGGTTCGAGCTTGGACAGGAACAGTTTGTTTAAAGTTGCAGTGCTTAGGCAAGACACATACGTTTAAAGTTATGAGTTGCTCTTGAAAGTGTCTGCCCGCTGTGCTCAGTCGGGTAACTTTTAAAGTCTAGCTGTTAAAAAAAATAAATACATTTTTTTGCTGTGGATGTGCTTTCTCTACGCTCTTTGACCTCTTGCTGCTGTAGAATGTTTTGAGAGACACAGCGTGGAGGCTGGCAGATGGAGTGATCCAGTGCAGTTTCCGCAGAAATATACTCATCCTCCCCCCAAATCAGAACAGATCAAACCTGAATGAAACACACTATATTTTCATGGCTCATGGCCGAGCAGAGAATGGTGAGTGCTTCTGTTTCTTGTTTTTATATATATATGTGCAGAAGTCTTAGGCATTTAAGATAATTATATATATTTAAACTAATGCCTTCTCAGTAAGTGTGGTGCTTGTTTAAAGTTATATATAATCACAGTAAATACAAAAAAATATATATGACAAATAAGAAAATATAAGATAATTTGTGTTCACATTCAAATCATTATTTATGAACGGGTAAAACTAGGTATTGGATGATAACCTCAAATCGTACGGATTGCCATGAGGAGAGATTTGGAAAAAGTTAAACCAATACATTCACACACAGAATATCACACTTACTGGAATAATTCTATTTGGTTTTATTCAAATGTTGGGCCTAAAATTTTGCACAATACTGTGTGTGTTATATACATTACAATATTATATATATATATATATATATATATATATATATATATATATGTATGTATATGTGTGTATGTGTATACAGTACATTTTTTTTATGTCATAAATTAGGTTCTCCTTAATTAAAAATTATAATAACATGTATGCGTCACCTGTAGGGAGGACTCACAGACATGACAGACAACCTCTCATCTCAACCAGTCCTGTGCTTATTATTGGGTCTCCAGAGGATCTAACAGGCTCTCGGTCTTCACTGCTTATCAAATTCCATGGTGAGGTTATTACAGAAGTCTTAATTCTGCACCTTTAGTCCAGTCCTATTTTCTGATTTTTGTTTCCACTGGTTGCTACTGTTGATGAGGAACTTCTGATCTAACTGACAGGATGCATGCTGCTGTAACTACTAAAGTTCTCTAAATTCAGAACTAATAAAAGTTATGGAATGATGATTGTTACTGAATGAATGACACGTCATGTAGTATATGATATGCATTAAGTATGTGGCATGTTTATTCTTATTCTAACCATTAATAATGTTGACCCTGCAAATCTGTGCTTTTTTCCTCTCTGAATGTAGCGGTGTTTATGCTCATTGCCTGGATGACCACTGTCAGCACTGGAGTTATTATAGCCCGATATTTCAAACCTGACTGGTCTGATACAACTCTGTTTGGACAGAGGGTCTGGTTCCAGGTAGGAATATTTGAGTTGAAGGATCAGTAATATATGTTTCTCTGTGATTTCCATGAGTTGACAACAAGATATTTTGTTTCCCACAGATTCACAGAGGACTAATGCTTATCACAGTCATTCTGACATGCACTGGCTTCATTTTGCCTTTCATATACAGGGGAGGATGGAGCAAGGTAACATCCAAACACACACACACAGTCTGTCTGTATGACTAATGCTCAGCAGTGTGTCATTCTCTCTCAGCCCCCGCCACCAAATGCATGGCTGTGTGACTGTTCCTCAGCATGTCTAAATGTGTCATACACTCACATGCGGTCTGTGCATAATAGATGGGAAAATTGAGTAATGTTTAGTTTGATCATTTATTATTATTATTACCACTTAGTGGAATTTTTGCCACATTTTCCATTTTGCGGAGGACAATGCTATGGGGTTTGTTCTCATGTTCCAGGCTGGTGCATTTCATCCCTGCTTATTGGGATCCATTACATTTATTAGTGCTTGCACAGTGTCACCGACAGAGGTCACTCTTTTACTGTTGCAACCAAAGCATGCTAGCGCTTTGTGATTAAACCATTTTAAGTTCCATAGAATTTCCAATAGGTTGTGTGTCCGTAGACTTTGCAGTGTGTCAGTGTTTTCTTTCTGGCTGCTGTTCGCATCATATCTTGTGAGATAATGCCTTATTTATGGTTTTCAAAGCGTGCAGGCTCACATCCTTACCTTGGCTGTACTGTCATGGCTCTGGCTCTTATCCAGCCCATCATGGCTCTGTTCAGACCTGCTCCAGACTCATCTAGGTAACAGTTATTCCTCACTGAAGTCACACATGAATATTTGTAGTTTGTAAATATTTTTGCATCATGTCAAATTATGATGAATGTACCAACAGAAATGGTTCTATGAATTATATTACTTTATTTCCTGCAATTTTTTTTGAGGCTGTTAAGAGATGTAGTTTAGATTTCAGCAATATGTGAATGCACAGTTACAAGTATTAAGGTCATCATATGCTCATGCTTTACTATGAACCTTCTGTTTGCAGAAGATATATTTTCAACTGGCTCCATTTGGGCACTGGTACTATAGCTCAAATAATTGCTGGTAAGGGAAAAAAATTATGTTTTATATCATCTTGTGTAAAATGATTAAATGTAGTTATGACAAAATGAGAGCAAACTAAAAAGAAATAAAAATGAAATATGCCTTTTACTTTAGTTGTGGCTATCTTCCTGGGGATTCATCAGCAGGCCCTGCTGCTCCCAGGCCCCTGGTCCACATGGGTCCTAGCTGGGTATGTGGTCTGGTTTGTGTTAACAGACTTGATCCTGGAAGTGCAGAGGAGGGGGCTTTTCCCAATAGGTCAGTACATCCATTTACAACAAAACCCTTGCTATAGTACGTAGCTATTAGTGCTCTTTCCATTCTCAAAGGACCTGACCTGTCCATACAGAACAATAATTTGTGCCATTCTAGTAATTACAATTTTTCTGCTGGTGAAAAGGAAACAGATTGTGCAGACAAATAGCATTAGTCAGTAAAAGGCTTTTATGTACCTTGTTACCAGTTGGAGTGCAGTTCTGAATGCTAATAACTTTAAATGCCACCCTGGAGTGGCTTAAAACATGTTTTGTGTCAGTATGTATTCAAAAAGCAAGATATGATGCTGTAAAATGCCTCAGCTGAATAATAATGATTACCATCTTTCCCTCTTCTCATTTCTTGTCTTTTTGACATGGTGTAGGTCAATTTTTCAAAAATTTTGAAATCCACACAGAAAACATAAAAACTGAAGACAAAGAGGAGATTTTGTTTGTTCCGTCTGGGAATGAGACCTGTGTCAAGGTTAGACAATGTATTTTATCCTTTGCATTAATGTTACTGTTATTTTATACCAGAATAATTAATGTAGTAAACATATTTTTCTGATTGCAGGGTCCCTGTTTTAAAAAGCTTGTTTTGATTGTCTACCTCTGTGGAAACCTTGGATTTCTGATTATTCTTCTTGTCACAATTGGTGGAGTGTGACCTAAATAGACAACTAAACTGTTTGGCCAGCTGAACACACACACACACACACACACACTATATTGCCAAAAGTGTTCAAGCACTCATCCAAATAATTTAATTCAGATGTTCCAACCACTTCCATGGCCACATATGTATAACACCAAGCACCTAAGCATGCAGACTGTGTCTACAAACATTTATGATCTAATGGGTTGCTCTATAGAACGTCAGCATAGTACCGTGACCGGATGCCACCTGTGCAAAAGTCGTTTTTTTTCACTACTAAATATTCCACAGTGCACTGTCAGTGGTATTATAAACAAAGTGGGAGTGATTGGAAACAACAGCAACTCAGCCATGAAGTGGTAGGGCAGGTAAAGTTACGGCTGGGGCAGTGGGTGCTGATGCGCATAGTGTGCAGAGATCAGCTTTATGCAGAGTCAATCGCTATAATGTCTCCAGACTTCATAGTGCCTTCGGATTAGCTCAAGAACAGTGCATAGAGAGCTTCATGGAATGGGTTTCCATGACCAAGCAGCTGCATTCAAGTCTTACATCACCAAGATCAGTGCAAAGCATTGTAAACAGTGGTGTAAAGCATGCTGAGACTGGACTCTAGAGCAGTGGGGACATGTTCTCTGGAGTGACGAATCAAGCTTCTGTCTGGCAATGAACAAGTCTGGTTTTGGTGGTTGCCAGGAGAATGGCATTTATCTGACTACATTGTGCCAAGTGTAAAGTTTGGTGTGGGGTTGTTTTTCAGGAGTTTGGCTCAGCCCCTTAGTTCCAGTTAAAAAGAAACTCTTAATGCTTCAGCATACAAAGAGATTTTGCACAATTTCATGCTGCCAACTTTGTGGGCCCCCTTCCTAATCCAACATAATTGTGCACCAGTGCACAAAGCAAGGTCCATAAAGACATGGATGAGCAAGTTTGGTGGAGAACTTGACTGTCCTGCACAGTGTGTCTGACCTTACAAATGCGCTTTTGGAGGAACTGTCAAAAATTCTCAAACAGTCCTAAACCTTGTGGAAATCCTTCGCAGAAGAGCTGAATGGGCCGGCATTGTATTAACCTGAATATGGAATAGGATTGTCGCTCACATACGTATGCATGCAAAGGCAAATGAATGAATACTTTTGGCAATGTAGTGCATACACAATGTTATAAGGAGGTCTTTTTCCTCTTTGGTTGTTAAAGTTCGTATTATGTTTTTAATTAATTAGAATTTTCAGAATGTAAATGATTTTGTAAACTGAATAATTTATCACCAATATATTCTTTTTAACTGACAGTAGTTTATAATTTGTATGCACAGTTTAAATTGTACAGAGATGATGTTTTTGCTCTGTGCCTTTTTATAATACATTCTCTTTAAATCATGCTGCCTTCAAATACAGACGTTTTTCTGTTCTGATTTTTGAACCCTCAAGTTTGTATGATATTTATGCACTAAACATTTTCTGTATTATATATATTTTTGCCATTTTGGCAGATTTTTAATCAAATCAAACATAAGTTTATGTACAAATGAATGATTAAAAAATGTGTATGATTGTTAATTATGTATAAATTAAAAGTGGATGTGTATATGACTCATTGATGTCTTAAAAATCTGTTGCAGTGATCTTTTGGATTTTCAGTTTATTTTACTTTTTTTGGGTTCTGTTAAGCTCCCATGGCTGGTTTCAGCAGTGGAGCTCTCATCATTTAGAAATGTGTCATTTGAACACACTGCTTCAGTGTGATTTCATGCTGCTGTAGTGCAATAAGATTTAACAACAGAGTAGAATTTTTTTTGTATTTATACTAATCCAGCCTAAAGCTCATAATGTCTGTCTGTATTTTAACTATATGCAGAATAATCATCTGAGACAAAAGTTATATTTATTGTAATAGTAATTTGAACAGTTTTTCCCTTTTTTTTAAACTTTATTCTTTTTTTTTCTTTTTAATAGAAAGCAATGCAAAAGTTTGAGAATGGCTTATACATGGAATAAGCAAGCAATACTCATAGTCCTAATTACCAAAATGGATTCACATAAGCATACAAACATATTTCTTAGACAAATTACAAAGCAATGTAATTATAGTGCTTCTTCATTAACACATTTAAATAGTCACTTAAATAGTAAATATGCATCTTCATTTTGGGATGTATTAAATGGAAATACTAAAAGGTAAATGTTATATCAGAATAGGACAGTATTCATACATAAAACGCCTCTAATGGAAAATGCTAACTATTTTAAAGAAAAGGGAAAACTGTCTGTAATTAATATTTGGTAACATTTTGTGTGGCTATAGATAACATTCACAATATCTTCAATAAAGGCTTAAATACATGTTCATAAATGTTTAAATCCACATTTATAAAGTATACATTTTATATTGAGAGATTTATTTCTAAATAAAAGTGCTTATTTTTCATTTTGAAAACAGTTTTAACTATAAATTATTTTCAATGTAATGCTTAATTTCTGGACAGCCAAAATAAACAGCATCTGGATTTACCTCTTTGGACAGAAAGTGTTTAGACACTGTTCCTAGACTTTCTAGTCTTTTTCATTATTATCTTTTTTATTGTTTACTTTTGGAAGAATTTGCATATGTATATTGTTATTCTTTCTCCATTTTATTCCATGTTTTTTTTTTTTTATTGTAACAGAAGATTAATTCAACACTCCATATACTGTTAGCAAAAAGTAATTTATCCTAAGTTTAACTCCCTTGGGGTTAAATGCTAGCAATTATCCCAAGTATTAGAGGTTAGATTTTTATTGATGTTCTTTCTCGCTTGTCTTGAATAAACTGCAGTGTGTCCCACAACAAGATTCAGACTTTGAGTAATTTATTGTCCATATAGAAAAGCGACATGCAAAGCAGCATTGAACCCCAGGAGAGTCAAACTTGTGATAAAAAACCTTTCCCTCAACAAAATATAGACTGTTGAATTAACAGTCTGGCACAAAATATTTTAAAAAAAATGTAGTAATGAGAATGTACAACAATGTACAAAATAAAAATGCTTTAAAAATAAACGATTATTAACACGAAAATGTAAGCCAAAAAAGTGTCAAACCACATTCTGTCCAGAGGGGTACCTCCATGTCATTTTTATTTTGGCTGCCAAGAGTTTCACTGGAAAAAGAAAAAAATAATAATAATTTACTTTGAATAAGCATCTCAAAAAATCACACTGTAGTCCATAGCAATATCATGTAAGACACATACTTTATAAATGTTGATTTAAGCATTTTGAAGATGTTATGAATAAGTTATATAGACAACCTTAAAGCAAGGGTGTAGAATTAGCATGGAAGGAGGTGACGTGTCCCCACCAATATCCAGCGATTATTGAACTTTCCCCACTAATAATTTGATCCCCTCCAATAAATAAATAGACAAACTATCTGTCAACATCTCATTAGTCTAGAGGTACAGAAAAGGGTTAAATCACTTTCTCTCCTAGAGTCCTACCTTCCTGAAACACATGTGGCCAGTTTGATTGGCTTTGCCTCTCACTGCTGTTACTTGAGTCTCTGTCTTTCCAGTCATAAGACTCAGGTGCATCATGGATGGCACATGGGTGTCAAAAGCAAATGAGGATGGCAGCAAAAAAGAAGGTGGACATGAGATACTTTTCAAAGGAATGTGTAAGTCATAAAGACAATATCGCCATATGAATCCATCCAAATAACAGCAGGCTAAAAGTCTATAACTATGAATAACATGGTTTGGAAATTAACTGCACAACAAGCTGCCAACTGGCAGTTCTATTACATTGTCATTTTATCACGGAGCAAAGGGGGGAAAAATGGGAGGGGGGGGTGGGGCGTATTCATAGGTCACCTCCAATGTCAAGAGCAAATCTACCCCATTGCCTTAAAGTGTTACAGAATATTTCTGATTGGATTTCAGTGTAATAACACTGAAAGAAAAACAAAATGCTCGTATTTATTTTGTTATCCTGTTTAGCAGATTTGACTGTATCGCAGGGACATACAAATTCGCCTTACAAGAAAATACAATATGAAAATACATTAAATATTTTCCTCTCCTTTGTACTAAGACATTACAATAAAATATGCTTAAATTCTTATTGAGCATTTCTGTTGAGAAACAAGCATAGATTGAACAACTAACATTCAGCTAACATTCAGGCGTCTTGGCAAACACTCTTATAGTTTGCAGAACATTAACGAAGAGCTGAAAAGACCACACAAGCAGCAACAGCATGTGCTTATACGGCAGGCGTCACATGAAATCAGCATGAGTCTGTAACACTGCTAGTCTTACATGGAACAAAGAATACTGTGAGTTGATATTAGGTCTGCTGCTCTTTAGTCATTATTTGCAAACTCCCCTGCCTCCCACCGCAGGGCCATGGCACTTTTACGGCGACCTCCAGCATAGGACTCAGGAAACTATGGAGGGAAACGTTTAAAGATCATTCAGATGCTTTCAGTGCCAGTTAAATGTCATGTCCTTTCAAAAACATTTAATGGACACTTAGATACTACATTTTCTGTCTACTGATTTGATATTATACACAATGCTTTTTTAAGAAAAACAGCATTCTGTTTTGCATTAGGTTTACTCTGTTGATTTAAAATGAGCTCACTTTGTCATTTAGTCCAGTATCCAGGTTTCGGTCTACAAATCCTATGTCCTCAGAATATAGAAGCACATTCTTAATATTCATTAAGTATTATACACATGGCTTTCAACAAGTATTATATGCATTATTCCTTAAACCACGTTTATTTTACATTATGAATAGTTAGTTGGTCTGCCAGAGGTTGTAACCTATAGTGAGAACTAACAAACTGGAAATCCTGTGGATTTAATTACTTTTGATTTACTATTTAATCTGTAAGTCTTTATTAGGAATCACATACAAGGTGTAGGTTCCTATTTGAATTTTAATGTCATGTCTTTAATTATAATCTATACGTACATTACCCAGTATGCTAAAAGTCTGCATATACGTTACAATTAATTTAAAATGAAAAAGCTGTTATCCCATCTGAAGAAATATGATTCATAAGGTGACAATCAGATTCACAGCATGGCTCAGTGTGTTTATAACCAGGGAGGTGTTAGTCATAATGCAGTTTATGAGCTGAGATAGAATTTCTTAGAAACTGGATATCCTTATTAAACTTAGTTTCTAATGCACTTTTTGATCAGTTCACAAGCAAAAATAAAAATCGCTGTAAAGTCTAAAGTGTAGCCATGATTCTAATGCCTTGAGTACATTAATGAGTACATTATAATGGGTAGTAAATATGGTCAGTGATTCCTATAGATATTGTATTCAAATAAAATGTTACTGATTTTTCTTCTATATAAAAAACAACCACTTTCTTCGCTAAAAAAGGCTTGTTTTTGGATTAGTGGTAGTTTCCTGCCCTAAGGCTAATGCTTGTTAACTGATTTCTAGGTGAGAAATCATGGTATTCCAGGCCATTTTTATACTAATTCATTGTAGTTTAGTATATATTATTTGAAACTTACTCTGTGATCACATGATAGCACTGAACGGTCCATCTTGTAAGTCTTCATAGGGGACGAGGGAGATGATTTACACTTTATTGGGATATCATCTGAAAATGGGCAGACAGTATTTATTCAGCCTGTGTTTAATAACCTACCAATGCACCATTAAAATAGCCTATCTTGAGAACTCTACATGACATGAAAGAATATTTTGTTCTCAGCATATACACACCTTGTTTGTCATATGAACCGTCCAGAAGATTAGGGGAACCCAGGAAATTCTCTTTAGTGTAAACACTGGCTCTTTGTTTTTTGAGCTCTTCCTCCCGTTGTTTTACCATCTTGATCTCCTCATCAACCAGAGAGATGGTGCTCCTTGATCGCAGCTTGAAAAATGGGTTGTTAAGGAAAGTCTTCTCTTGAGTCTCCACAGAAGAGTTTAGGTTAAACTCAGATGCACTTCGAATGATCAGGTTGGATGTTTCCAGTATAATTACGTTAGGGGGATCCTCTGATCTCCAGTCAGCAGATTTAGAGCTCACCAGTTTTCCAGCATGGCGTGGACTTTGATGGGAAGGTTCCGGTTCAAGAATAATAACATTGTTGGCTGCCATTTCATGTTTGTTTGATCCTCTTGTTGGCGAAGAAGTGATGATGAAAGATGGCATCTTGCTGCTGGATGATAATCTGCAGTTGTCATCCTGATGGTCAAACATCTTTCTTTTCTCATCCACTTCCTTGCATAAATGTCCAGGGTTTAAGATGATTGGTCTTCCTTTTCCTTGCACACAGTCACTTGAGAACGATTTGGACATTCCTCTTTCACGCCTTAGGTTTTCTTCTTTCTCAATGACAGAACGGATCTCCTTCTCAACGGGGGTCTCCGGGTCATCATAAGGTGATCTGTAACTGGAGTCATCCAGTCCAGAATCTTCTGAGCAGGGGCTGAACTGATTGTTGTGGGAGAAGTCTCTTCCAAGTGGCAAACTCTCAAGGTCATGATCTTTCTTGGGCCTGTCGATGTTGCGCACTGGCGTGTACATGAAACTGTGACTGCCCTGGCAGGTGCCCGTCTTGCTGACTGGTTGGTGCACCAGATTCTTTGTTTGCTCCTCCATCTGCAGCCACTGATTGCGAGCAACTCTGAAATCCACATGTTCAGTACTGACATTTTCACTCTTCATCTCTTGAATCACACAGTAATCCTTCGGCACTTTCTTGTTTGGGTCTGACTTTGTGCAGCCTGATGAAATGTCCTTGTGGTTTACTGAATTCTTACCGAGTTCTTCCTCATCCTCTGAAATCTTGGACAAGCCATGGAACAGTGATGAAGGATTATAAGAGATTTCCTTTGTTGGCTGCACACAAGTCGAGTTGCTCTCTGGTTGCTCTAACACATCTTCCACTGGAATGATGTCCTCTTCTACCTCGTCTTCTTTTGCATCTGAGCTGTTTTCTGTGTTCTTTACTTCAGGCTTTTGAATGAACAGTTCTTGTGCACTCAGCTCAAGGCTATCCAGATAGGAGTCGTCATCTTCCTTATTGATTGAGGAGGAAAATATAGTCCTCCACTTCTCATCAGTTTCAGAGTCAGATGAGGCAGCAGCGATTTCTACACGTACACATTCTTCCAAGTCCTCAGGGTCATGAACAGAGTCGGTTGAGACGTCTGACATAACTTCCTCCCGAATGTATGACTCCAGCATGGCCTCATCATCTAAGCCTAAGACTTCAAAGATGGCCTCCTGGGATTCTGTCTTGAGTGGCTCTAATATACCTTCGTCTTCGATGCTCCGTATTATAGAGACAGTATTTTTTGGCAGCTCTTCTTTCACAGAGTCCTGTCTTTTTCGCATAGACTCATTCTCATACACACTCTCAGCACTAGATGGAGTATCAGAGGAAGTAATGGATTCATTACAATTAAGCTCATCGTGATTGTCCTCAAGGACTAATGCTTCCTTTGGGCAGGGTATGTCTTCCAATTCAGCAGTGTTTATCTCTGTGGGAGGCAGTTCTGCTAATATGTCGACCACTACTTTTGCACTCAGGGATTCTAATAGATCATCATCATAGCACGCTTCATGTTCTTCAGCGCTCACGTCCTTGTTCTCAGGTAACTCAGTCTCCTGGACTTCCATTTCACAGTCAATTATGTTTGCTGTGCTGGATTGCTCACTCGTCTCCATGGTTACTGTCTTGGAGAGGGACTTCAGCTCTGTGTCTGCCTGATTCTGAGAGGGAAAACAACCTTCACTTCCTTCTATGCCATCCACCTCAGGATACCTTACAGCTCCCTACAGAAAAATAAAATAAAAAGTAAAGGTAAATGCCAACATCAGTAGAAAAAACAATGTCCGTAGCAGTAAATGTCAGCCCAGAATACCTCTGACCTGTAACATTGATATGCTACATTTTGTAATCCCTCATCACAACGTAGTGGGAATTAGATTTTCTTTTTATGAATACTTTTGTCAGGCCAGTGATGTGTCTGATCTTTTGGAAGCCTTAAACACTACTCTTTTCCAGACATACCATATATGAGTGAAAACGTGTGGATGCTTCATAAACAAACAAATAAATTTCCTGGGGGACCCACTAGGGGCTTTGGGGCCTAAAGCAAACAATTACACCATTTATAGCCAGAAATGGTGCTGATTCTGGCTTCAGATGACAAACAAATAAAGGTCAGTAACAAGCAATAAGTTCACACGTTTGTCCCATGCTGTGTACATTGTGTTTCTTGCATTCTGTGTGTAGTAATTTGAACAACATCAGTATGATCAGTATGATCTTACTGATGATCTTACAGTATGACCTGTATGATCATAGTATGTTTTTATTTACTTCAAAATGTGATTTTACTTCAAAATGTAACATGTAAATATCCAAAATGTGTTAGTTGCAGGCATGCTTTCAATTCAGCATTCTATAGCCTTAATTTAATTACTGTCACATCAGACAAATACATTTGATTGCAATGTTCCATGTTTTCCCTGTTTCCTTCAAACATGCATTCCCTACATACTGTTATTTAAGCTTTAGACAATGCTGAAGAGGAATGTGAAGAGTTGTTTGTTTACAATTGCAGTGAATAATTTCACAAAGTGGGCTGTGCTCAGGGAGGGAAAGGGAGGCAGGAGCCTGCCTGAATTAAGTGGATCCATTATATAAGACTGCAGAATTGGGTTCCTCGCCCACGTGTGATGCACCAGTGTCCCTCCAGCTGATTAGCCGTGGCCCCCATTATGCTCAGGAGAGGAAGTGCCTGGAGCGGAGCAGAAGCCTGGGAGGCAGTGTCCTTCTGACAGTGTGTCGACACAGCTCTTACAGCAAAGGCCGCAAGAGCCACTGCACATTCTGACACATTTGCTGTGTCTGCTTTTGTTTGTATTCCCATTGAGAGAGCTAGAATTACAAATTACAAAGTGCTGCGTAGGTCATCATTATCTCATTTTTTGTTTGTGCTGATGTGGTCTGATAAACTTAAAGCTGATGTAGTTTGATTCCTGCTCAACCAATTAAAACTCTGAGCTCATCTGTTGCTGCTGCCAAGTGTCAAAGTAATATTCACACAGATTCTAAAGCTTTTTCAGCCATGGGAATTCAACATCCACTGGATATAGGCCACAGATCTGCTGAATACACCATAATCCCCACTTGGCAAACGTCAGCAATGGTTTAGTGCTTTGTCATCACAGAACATAAAATGGTACATTTATATAATATATAAACCCTGGAAAATGTAAATAAATATTTTTAGAGTGTATACATATATTAGTTGCAAACCTGTTAAATAGATTTGTAGATTTATCAGGTAAGTTGTTACACTAATAACAATGTCTATAATCTCTGCGGTATAGTTCCCATGCACATAATCTGTCCACAATGGAATGCATCTGAAATGACTCAAAAGGCAGAAAATCTCAAAAGCTCAAATTGCTCTCCACTTCAGCTTCTGTAATATTCCCCCTAATCAAGCCAGACAAAAGGCATAAAACATGATGAAAACAACAGACTGGAAAAGTGTTGAATGCCATGGCAACAGCCCAGTAGGTATAACAGCTCAGCTGGTGAGCAAACGTCCGTGCTCGCAGCCTACTAGTCTCAGCATTTGTGTCATAAAAATCGGTATGCAATAAATAATTCAGTGACATCAGATTAGCATTCGAAGACAGACAGAGAGAAACTGAGGTATTACTGAGCAGAATGTACCTACCATGAGCTTGTACCAGAACAACCAGAAGGAGATCATTTCGTTTATGTCCCTGAGTAACTTAGTGTGCCTTCTACATAGAATCTACATACACTCTGAGCTACTGTGCCTTTGCTGTGGGAAAAAATGTACACCAATCTATGGGTTTGTGGTGGTCAGTCCTGAACTTTATTGGCAGATATGCCATTGTGATTAGGCCACTGATAGTGATGGCTTTTCTAAGTATTGCCTTTAGCAATGGTCCCATTTCAGACTTCCATAAACAGCTCTTAAACCCTGAATTGTCCAACACATATTGACTTGTGCACTGTTGCTTCCCTGTGGTCCTCATGTTCACTTGTACACTTTTAGCTGGTTGTCACTCGGTGAAAAAATAAGGTTCATTGCTTAAATACAGAATTTAGCTCAAAGCTGTTTTCTGTAAATAATACAACATTATTTTACATATAAGACATTTTTTAGATGTTCATATCCAGAGAAACCTGATACTAAATCACGTTACACATGTATGCCAATATAGGGTTTGGTGTCTTGCACATGGACACTTATTGGTGTAGTTGGTGTCGCTGTTCAAGCAGGGAATTTAACCCTTGATAGCTGCAATGAGGACAATGTATTACCCACTATGCTATAGCATCTGCTTTTGTTTTGTAAACCTCTGTATGAGATTCCATCAGACATGTTCACCTCATCACTTATCCAGCTGATCATTACTGAAACTGAGCCTGCTTCACTGTTCAACAAAGTATGTATATGCAGGGTATCAACGGTAACTTGCTTTTGTAATTTCAAGGATATGTCTTTCACAAAGGCACAATAACCTGTGAATCATAAGGAGGCTGAAATGAAAAGAGCTTTGGCAGTGCGTGGGCTGGCCATTCAGACCTCTAGCCAGCCACGCTTCTGCAAAGCTGTGAGCCTTAAGAGACAGCTTGATTAGCCTCCACTGTGACAGAAGTCACCACATGGCAGGGACACACATGAGTTTCTCTGGAGAACAAACAAAGAAGAAAAGATGTTGCTGGGCAATGCACACATACAAGTGCATCCTCAAACGTCTCTGAATTTAAGAAGCATTCGTGAGATTTATGACACAAAAGTCAAACACAATGGACTGTCATTAGGAATAAAGCTTTGAATAGGACAGACATTTTAGCACTGACACTGAAAAACGTGTTTGTTTTGACTTTAACTTGAAAAAATTAGTTCAAGTTGCACATAAATTAAATACTTCAACCAAAGTCTTGCCAAAAGTGTGTGAAGTTATGGAGTAATATCTGAATCAATATTTTCTTAAGTACATTTGTATATGAAGACTTTATGCTTTCAGCTGTTAGGGATGGCCAATGCTGAGTGCTCTGAGTTCAAAACAGTTCTCAGTCCTGAGAAGGTTTGTGGGCTGGTGCTCTAGTGCACCCCTGTCTGCCAGTTTAATGAAGAGGCAGAGCTCTTCATCAGTAATCAGGAGCAGTGAGTGCTCATCCACTCTAACTGCTGTCTCCCTGGACCTGAAATCCTCTGCACGCATAAGCAGAGGGCTAGGATAAGCAGCTGAGCTTCTGTCAGCATATCAAATATTCTGTTCAGCAGTAATAGACGCAGTGTGGATAATAAATATCTAACCCTTACCTAATTGTTTCCACAGCATTCAATTTTAGATTGCCATAAAAATTTCTGTGTTGTGGGATGCAACAAAATGAATATAGGCAAACTCAAAAATATATATTCAAAACACTCTTGCATAAATATTTTTTATCCCAAAGGTAAGAGCCATAAAGAGAAAAGGTTATTCAAATCTGTTCTATTTCCATGATGCAAGAATAAGACACATCCTATTCAACATTTAGTTTGACAAACTTTTCTTTAGAGTTCCTTGTCCAAATGTGTTTCAGGTTTTATATTCTTGTTTCAGTCCAAAGTTTATTAAATAAAACAAATACACATCCACATAGAAACACAAAAACAATGCCTTCTGCTACAAATCATTTCTCAGTATAACACCATGAAAGGTTAAGATTGCATGCACCAGTGTTTAGTAAAAATACAAGTATCTCCAGTCATCAAAAACAATAACATGTCATTGGCAACAGGATTGTAAGTTTAAAAGCAATATCTCCTTATTGCTTTGAGGTTTGTGCCACTCATGATGACCATTAAGCTCCCATGGATGCAATACCGACAGTCAGTTTTAGCAGCAGTGTAAAGCTCCACACATGCACTAGCACAAAATGCAGTGGACATTTTTTTCCCTCAGTTACCTGTAGTTGCAGTAAAGTAGATGCAGTGGTAGAGAAGTTGTCGGGAAGTTGAATGTATCTATCCTACCTGCTTGTGTGGCAGTAGCAGAGTGCAGAGAGCTGCGCTGGTGCTCTTCCCCGTAGCCACAGAGACTGCAACTCTCTCTCACTGAATGTGCGAGAAGCAGCCAATAGCTGAACAGTCTGCCTCGACTGCTCCCCTATACTCACACACACACACAAATACTCTCACAGGATGCCTTTAGAACTGTCACTGCTCACTGAGGATGTAATTGCTTCTGACTGCCATCAAACAAATCCTTGGATACATGATTTCAGCCTTTTTTTAAAATCTATTTCAGATTTTGCCTGATTTTTTTTTATTGCTGGGAATTGGTAGCTGTGGTTCACAATTCTCTAAAGTCTGTGAAAAGTATCACATGAAAATGTTACACATCAAATATAATATCCAAATGATATGAAGAGTTATTAAAAACAGCTCTCTTTTCTTAATTAAGGCAATCAAAGGCTAGTCAATAATGTTAATAAAATATGAGTAAGAACTAGATTCAGAAGGTCAGCCACAAACCTTTATTTATTTAAAGCGACCAAACCCCAGAACATCAGATAAACAGTACTTAAAGCTTTAAACTTTGAGAAACAGGAGAAAATCAATTTCCAGTTTTACTTCAGATCAGAAAAAAATGGCCATGAGCAAACAACTCAATACTATTGCTGTAGAATGATGTGTAACTGTCAGGAGTGCTACTGAGAAATAGGAAATGAATGAAGGAAGAAAAAGAAATTTTAAAAATGGCCAATTTATCAGAATGGTTGCTGTTGTTCTCAGAACAATGGACTGACCACTCCACAACCCAGGCATCAACATCACTGAATGTGTTGAGATTACCTTAACTGTGAGAAGCAGAAAAGGCAACTAACTTGTAAAACTGAAATTTGGTTGTGTTTTAAAGATTTCTGTGAAAAACTGAAAACAAATGTCCCAGGAAATGAGTGGACACATCAGCTGGAAAATATATACATATACAGAGTTGTCTAGGCTTTTGGGTAATTTCTGCTAAATGTGTTTTCTTTTCTTCCCAGAAAATAAATAACCTGTCTTAACCTACTGGAAATGATCTAAATGAAGGTTGGATTCTGACATCGGCACAGTGCTGTAGATTTAGAAATGAGTAAATTTCAGTAAATGCTTGCTGTCTATTTCAGGTCCTCCCCTCAGGCAGGTGCATCAGCCTAATGAGGGAAGAGGAAACCAGTCTCCAGAAAAGTTCCTTTCCGCACATCATTACTTTCAGGAACAATTATTACACTTTTAGTACAAACATTTACAAGTACAGTTTTTGCTTTTGTATGCAACTGTATGAATTATGTACAATGTTTAGAATGCATATATATGCATTCTAAACATTGTTCATAATTCATTATTTCAGAATTGTATTTCAGAATTCTTTTGCTACTCTTTTCATTAAGAAATCAATGTGAATGTCTGTTGGAATGGATGTTTATTGGTTTGTCTGAAACTTTCTATTATCAACTACTGTACATTGTCATCTGTGTGTAGCTAAAGACAGATTCATTATGAGCAATCATTTTCTGCCAGTTAAACCTGATTCTGATGGTATGTTCTGGACAATGTTAAAATTCTACATTGTGAGTGATGAAACAAATCTGTGTAATAGTTTTAGCAATGCTATTCTAAAGCAGTATGAATTTGCAATCCAAATTATTATTATTATTATTTGCTTAACTATGCATTTTATTCATTTATAGAGCGCTTTTAAATGTTGGTCTTGTCACAAAGCAGCCTTACAGAATTCTGGGTCCTAGCCCCAGCTAAGCAAGCCAAGGTAGGAATAACTCCCACTGAGCACCAGGAAGAAACCTTGTGAGGAACCAAGACTCAAAAGGGAACCACCTCCTCTGGTCGACTCCGTAATACAATCAAATAGCAGTGTATAAACAATGCAGGTTATAAGCAGACACCAATATGAATAAAGAATTCTAGAGTTATACTGAGTGTACAGTGGTGCACAACACCATATTCTGAGCGTGTTAATCGTTGCATTAAAAAAGAACTGTCTGAAGCAGTTGAAGAGGTGAGTTTAAAATGCTTCTTAATTATTTATCACACTGTTTATAATTCATTCATTCATTCTTTCATTATCTGTAACCGCTTATCCAAGTCAGGGTCGCGGTGGGTCCAGAGCCTACCTGGAATCATTGGGCGCAAGGCGGGAATACATCCTGGAGGGGGCGCCAGTCCTTCACAGGGCAATACAAATACACACACACATTCACACCTACGGACGCTTTGGAGTCGCCAATCCACCTACCAACGTATGTTTTTGGACTGTGGGAGGAAACTCAAGCGGACACGGGGAGAACACACCAACTCCTCACTGTTTATAATAATAATAATATTGTGGATTATTACAAGCTTCCAGTTATGATTAGTTACTGCAAAGATTATGGAATTTGTAGTCATTAATTAAGCAATGTTCATAATTTTAATTAAAAAACACCTTTTATAAAATTCTGAGGGTTCTCATCATATGCTAGCTCTTCATTTGGTTTGCATGCTCGAAACCTGTGTAATGTGTTTACGAAGCCCCAGTGTCTGTAAATAGGGGGAAAAAAGAAAGTATACTAGACTACCCCTCTCTGCTCACAACAGAGAAATTGCATCTGGAGGTTTTAGACAACTAAGAGACTTCTGAACCAAAATGTGGTTGTTTTCCCCACAATTATCAATGTTGCATTTTATAATTTGCTCTAAATCTTAATATATTTAGATATATTTTCTAAATATATCAAACTATTCAAACTTAGTATTATTTTAATTAAGTTAGAAATATCTGTCCTGTCACAAAAAAGTATGTGCTTTGCTTATTAGGATGTGGCAGTTTTGCAGTTTATTACAAAGCAACCACAGAGCATCCCAGATCTAAATTGTGTGTGACCTCATTTGATTTTCTGGTCCAATCACAGACTTTCTATCAATTTCCAAGAAAACAATGACATCACTCAGCAGCTGTGGCACTTTTGTAGGAAATACCTTCAACGCAAACAGACAGTGGGCTTCTGACCATCCCTAAACCTCCCCTTTGTTTTCTCCTCTATTCACTGCTGACTGCTCAGACAGGATCAGTTTGTTTGCTAGTTTTTGAGCTATGAGCTAAGTTTACTTTTAGGGTACACTGCACCAAAGCTCCAGAGGGACCTGTAGAAGCTAAACCTGATACCCTGACAGAGTGGGGGACTCCCATTTCAAACAACAAACACAAAAATCTAACTGTTTATGTGATTCTGTTTTCTGGAAATTTGCTTTTGGAAGTAACTACAGCAGATCAGAATAGTTCCTGAACACTAATGAGAACAGTATCAGCCTGCATAATGCACTCTTTAAATATGATTTTAAATTGACATAAAATAAATGATGAATAATTTACCTGTACATTAGACTACATTAGAAACACTTCATTTAGAAAAGCAGGCTCGCTGCTGAAATCAAAGATTTTATTTATTTTATAAACATGGAAAAACACAGGCCGGCACATGAAAAGATCATTGGGGCATAAAGATTAATGTAGATATTTTGGTTATAGATTTGTTTGAATATACAATATGATTAAATTTGCAACAACAAAACACTACAGAAAACTGGGTTGGAGCTGGTAACATTATCATGTAAAGATCCAATGTAACTGGGAACAATATTATAATTTCCCTGACCACAAACATCCTGGTTGGGGCTCAATAAACTGTAATGCCCAAAGGCCTAGATTTTGATTATCCGGGCAAGAATATTCAACTTTAATCTTGTGATACAAGAAAAAGCACTGATGTGCATTCTTAGTGCAAATACATTTTTCTGAAACATATGCATGAGTTATATTCCTTTTAAAAGGAAAGCATGCACTCTAGGGAATACACTCAGCACTGCTTTCGCCCCCAATTATTGTCATCCCTGTAAGCAACAAAAAAGTCCTTTCTCAAAACAACTGCACAGATTTAGATGTCAAAAACATAACAATGTTGCATTTAAAATTGTTCTAAAAAGCATCATGTACAATCTATTTTTTTGGCATCAGAAACCTGTCATATCACAGTATCCATCTGTTCTTTTCCATCTCATTTCTGAATCATAGTGTTCTCATGAACATTTCATCTCATTAAGTCTCAGTCCTATTGTAGAGGAGACCACTGATCTTTCTCATCTCATCTTCATCAAATATGTGAGCAGGAGGTCTTGCCATGTGGAAGTTGCATGTGCTTTTTAAGCTGAGGCACTTTGGTTCTCCAGACTGTGTAGACAAGGGAGAGCATTTCAGTGTAGCCTAGACATTATTGTAGACACTCATTGGTTGTTTGTGTTGCTGCTTGATGGGGCTTTATTCAACACAGCATGCGCTCTCACAAAGTAAAATTATGGGGTCGGCCAAAAACAATGGATATGTGGGGCCTTGTACATTTCTGTAGTCACTTTGCTTATGTAATGAAAGGCTAAGATTATATAACTCTCAAACAGATGTTATGAAATGCTTCTTGAACAGCCACTGTGCCTTGAAGGCGACCAAGGACAAACTGTTCAATTGTGGCTGATGGACAGCAAAGGCCACTGCCATATCCTCCCTTATTCTTTAGCACAGGAAACACACTTGTCTCCAAGTGCCGACACACAGCATGTCTACAGGAGGCTAGAGTGGCAGAAGGCTATGACTCAGAATAATGGCTAAAGTGCCTGGACCTTGAAGTATAAATAGACATAATGGAAAGATGGATCAGTTTAGCCAAAAAATATCTCCACAAACACTTGAGTTGTTATAGGTGAAGAAGGGGAATGCAGTATTAAATTTTCAAAGCTGGTATTTATTAGTGAAATAGGCAACAATAAAAGTAATATTAAGATAAAGAAAGGAAAAGCATGCCATTTGACTAATATTGCTGTGTGTGATTTGTACACATTGATTAGATGAACATTTACTGTTAGTTCAGTCAAATCTGGCAAGTTATTACATTTATAGAGAGACAAATATTGGGGAAAGCAGGGTTAATTATGCAAAGCAGATTTTTATTAGTAAATTAGAAACAGTTAACAATGGGATATATATTAACAAGAAAAGCTGTAAATATAATGTTTACAACAAGCAACATGCTTTATACATAAATATCTCCATGTGATGGCACATGCAAAGTACCAATAAATGGGACTCTGGTGCGCTCATATTGTCCACTGAGTGGGGCTAAAGCTCCTACCAGGACACAATTAAATTCTATGTAGACAGTAGGTAGATGCACTAAAACATACACCAGGGTGGTATTTCGGTATTTCACAAAGCAGGATTTCTCAGTTAGCCAGATAACATAAGCCCAAAGCTGTAGACTATCCAATAGGAACCTACTTCAGCTCTGTTCCTATTCGACAGACTTGAATTTGGGTTTACGTTTTCTGGCTAAACTGAGAAATTGCTTTTTGGAACAGCCCCCCAAGTCTGTGTTGGGCAAGGTTCGCAGCAAATGGAAATTTAGGCACCCACTCCACACTGGATACAATGTAGAGATATGCTTTCGCCTTCTGAACACATCAGTCTGTCTGAAAACTGATGATGTTTCAGTTCTTCTTGATACAGGCTTTAGATTTACATACAAACAGATAACTGACTAGAATTGTTTATTGCTTTCTTTTTATATGTTCCATTCAAACAGAAGTTTCAGACAAATTGCGTTGTCATCAGTTGAGAGGTGTTTTCACTTCAAAATGCTGCAGCACTACAGTCCAGATCTGGAGGCACAGGTTAAATTAAAGTGGAAATTCAAGCTGTTTGTGTGATTTAGTGACAGAATGTAAACATAGTCATTCAGAATGGTCTTGTGTGAAATAGGACCCTGTAGAAAAACTTTCATATTCTGAGTTCTGAATGAAATGTTACACTGATAAATATAAATAAGACATTTTCTGTGAGTGCTATTTTGCATTAGAACATTCTGCACTGAACATATTTTTTTGCAATGAAAAAAGTCCAAACATAAATCCTTGTTCTCAGGTAGAGCAGTGTTTCAGGCAGCGTAATTCTTACCATTTCAGGTTATTAATCTGTGAGGGACCATTTAGAGGCATTAAAAATTTTGGATGTCTGGTTCCCATCATCACTGTGAAAAATTGTTTCATTTCAGGATCTATAACAGGGACATTTTGTTCAGGTACAAATAATGTGAATGTACCCATAGAGGTACAGCAGTGGTCTGAAGGTCAAATTGTGCTTTTCAATGTAAATTAAATTCACAGTTCTAGGGCGAATGGTGTGAATGTAAGCCAGGGTTTATGAAATTAGTGCAACTTGGATAATATAACTGCCAAGGAATATTCAAAAATCATCTTCCCTAAGATACAAATGACTTTTGCAGTGATAACCCCAGTGTTGTTGGGGTACCACCGCAGTGAAAATGTAGCACTTTTGTTTTTTATCCAGAGAGAGTACAATGGCATATTTCACACCAAACAACTCTGAATGACTTTGTTTACATTACATCAATTTAACTATGCAGACATTCTGAAACTGTTGTGTAATTTCTCTTTAAAGTATGATAGGAGAGGAGAGAGATGAGCATGCTGTAAGATGCTGTGGTTCCATTTTGTTCTGTTGAAAATACCTGAGGCTGAGGCTAGTGAACACGCTGGGTCTGACCTCTGAGCGATGGACATTTTCACTCCTGCGCTGGAAGATCTTGCTGTGGTAGCCGTGTGGATGGTATGAGAGTAGTTGTTCTTCATCATTTTCTTCTTCATCACTGTTGATAACCACTAGTTCAGCCTGCATTTCCTCAGCTTCCTCATCTGATTCTGCGTTCTGATAACCCATAAATATCATAGTGATTGGCTCACTGCAGTTCAGCTCAGATGGGATCGAGTTCACAATGTTGAAAGCCAAGTCTTCCTTTGAGTAAAGAGGTGAGTTTCTCTCAAACTCCAACTCTAAATCAGACTCTGGAGTGGAACTTTCAGGTTCCTCAGGCTCTTGGCTGAGATCTTCTTGTTTGTGTGAGTGCTCATCACAATATCCATAGGTGAGATTCGCTTCCTGTCCATTTAAAGAACATTCGTTAGTGTAAAAACATTGGCTGCTTGTGGGATCTGGATTGTGAGAAGGTGAGAACATGACATCTACTTGACTTTGAGCATCTGGTTTCACGATGCTCTCAGGGTTTAATGGACTGGGGGTCTTGCTGGCCATGTAGAATCCATTGGGAGCAGGGATGACCACACATTGTTGTGCTTTTCTTGGCGTGCAGGACCTGCTGTATGGGCTGGAAAACACAGGATCATGATACTCCACGTCGCTCTCAGCCTTCTTCTCTGATGCTTTTCTTAGAAGCTCCTCCACTTCCAGAGGACTTAGCTCATCCAACCCATTATCACACACCTTTCCAGCAGAGTGTAGAGCATAAACAGACTTTCTACCATCATCATAGACTTTGATGCCTTTCTGCTGGAACTCCTGCGGGGTGACTGTGGCTGAGGAGAGAACCTGACTCTTTCCAGTGCGTAGGTCTTTTTCCACACTGATCTCCATCGCATACATTGCTGAGGGGTAAAGAGAATGGGCCGGCATAGCCCTGTTAACTTTTCTTTATTTTTATAATTTTGTTTCTGCATTTTTTTTTTTGCAATACTAAGTAAGATATTGTAATTCAATTTTAAAACATTGTCCTAAAAGCATTTGTTTCCTGCCCACATCCAAAATTAGCATAGTGCAGATTCTGCAGTGCTGTTCCTGGTGTAGTAATGACAGATCGGTGAAGCATCACAATTATTTTGAAGCTGAATATTTAGGGATGGTTTCCCAGATAGGGAATAAGCCTAGACCTGGACTACACAGCATTTTGAATTGTAATTTCCCATTAAAAATAGGATATTGTCTGGGACTAGGCTTAATGCCTTTCCTGAAAAACACTCCTTAAGGTAAAATTACAACTAATGTTGATTTAACAAAAGATTTTTATAAATGGTCTACACTCCTAAAAATATAAGTCTGGAGCTGTTTCAGTGTTACCCATTAGCACATTTCCATCAGTTTTGCTCAAAGAACCCTTTTTTAAAATGAGAAATATACATTTTATGATTTAATTCTCCCCACTCAACACCAGACATCATATGGACACTGTTTTTTTTGTTTGTTTTTGGGTTTAATTTTGGCCGTGTTTTGTCTGTCTGATTTGGTCCAAATTTTGGCCTAGACAGAAATCTACATTTTCAGACCTATATCACTTTACAACAAAATTTAGGCACAGAGGAGATTTTTATATGATGTCTTTTCACCGATCACTTCAACAAAAATATATTTGTGTGCTTGTCAAGTTGCCTTTTCAACATCTTTTAATGTTTTTGCTTGGTTGATCACTCAAATGCTGTCATGCTTAGTCATGTTTGACAGGTTGAAAAGCTTACACTCATTCATTCATTGTCTGTAACCGCTTATCCAGTTCAGGGTCACGGTGGGTCTGGAGCCTGCCCGGAATCACTGGGCATAAGGTGAGAACACAATCTGGAGGGGGCACTAGTCCTTCACAGGATGACACATCAACACACACACACCTATGGACACTTTTGATTTTACCAATCCACATACCAACATGTGTTTTTGGACCGTGGGAGGAAACAGGAGCACCCAGAGGAAACCCACATGAAAACGGGGAAAACACACCAAACTCTTCACAGACAGTCACCTGGAGCAGGAATTGAACCCACAACCTCCAGGTCCCCGGAGCTGTGTGACTGCGACACTACCTGCTGCGCCACCGTGCCGCCCAAAAGCTTATATTATTGGCTTAATTTTTATTTTGTCATGATGAATTCATAATGGTTTACAGACACTTATTCATACCCTTTTTCTCTGGTTCAACATCAGGCTCCTGCACTGGAGTGTTAACTCTTCTCTGAAGGGTTGGGGTATATGATTTAGGAATGTCAGGTATCGCAGAGTAGATGTACTGGATAGGCTCTGTAACAGATATTGTCTAAATCAGATGAGATAGTGAAAAAATGTATAAAGGTTAACCTAAAATATGTTATTATGTTCTATTATGAATGCCCAAAAAAAGAGGATTTTTACCTGGCTGTACATCGCCATTTGCTTCCTGTGTAGAAATACAGTGGATCGGTATCAACACATGAAATGAGGCGAAGGTATACAACGATCCATACCTCATCAAGCTTACTCTCTTCTGTCAGTTCTCACAACCAAAAACTGCAAGCAGTTGCATCATGATGCAGAAACAGAACTGAAGCACTGTCTTCTATGTTTTCATGCCATGTTCATGACTCATAACCCCACTGCAACATCAGCTGCTGGAGTGGACTACTCTCCTGAGCTGCAGTGATCAGTGTGCCAGACACGGCCAAACAATATAATTGAGCAATACCTTTATAATGTCCTCTGCAGTCTTCTCCACCTCCTTCAGACGCTTCAGAATCAGCTCTTCATTTTCTGATATATTCATCTCCTGTGTCTCAAGAGCACTGATCTCACTCTCTATTCTGCCAAACGGACACAAAAAAAATGTAGAATCAAGTCACAGCACACTCTGGAGATCACATCCAACAGCTTTTCAAACACCCACACAAACCTGGTCACAGAGGATATACATTCTGCAGTCAAATACGTAGGGAGTGTTATGACAATCTAACCTAATATTATTATTATTATTATTATTATTATTATTATTATTATTATTATTATTATTATTATTATTATTTTATTCACATTGATTAAATAGACAAAAAAAAAAGCAACTTCAAAGTAAATTACAATATCAGTTAAAGTAGAAGTAATTAATATTTTAATCCATGATAAAAGACTGAGCTTAATGAATGTTAGTGGATAGAGGGGTTTTAAATTAGCAATATGGTGAAAGATAGCACTAGAAATGTGGATCAGTCTATTGTGCAAAAAGAACTAAATACACAGTACTGTACATGACAAAACATTCATACCTTTGTGGACTCCTGCCTTTACCCTAGAGATAGAGCAATAGCAATATAATCTCCTCAAATAATTGCACCTAGGCCCATTCTGGCAGCTTTGTGATGACTTTATTATCCTCTGTGCTCATGTGTTAATTAATGTTAGGATTTAATGGAAAGAATTGTTGTACTAGTGCCAATTTGCAATTCCACAAAAATCACCGAGAGCTTAACAAAGCTGTGGAAAAAAACAAAAACCGAAAAAAAATCTAACCCTGTTTTCACCATGTTATGATTGGGGGCAAGACTTTGAACCTCAATATCAGAACCATCTGAAAAATCTGATGAGCAGCATTCTCTTGATGAAAGTGAAGATTTTCTCCAGATTGCTCTGGCTTTTTATCCACTTCAGGTCTGTGTTCCTGCGGCTAAAACCTTTTGAGCTTTCTATCAGGATAGGAGAACCAATAAATCACCCAAACTGACTCCATTACAGCAAACTGAACAAAATGAGAGTTTGAAAAAAGAATCTGACAACCCTTGTCTCCTTTAGTTACTGTTGTTACAGACATCACACTTTTAGATCAGACTACCTGGTATCTGCTGCACTTGAGCTCTTTTGGTAGCACAACCAAATATATATGTACAAAGTTTTGAATACTTTGTTATGTGAGATAAACTCGCTTTACAATATGTTCAGGGCAGTAATAAACAATTGAGAACTGACAATAAGAATGCAGGCCATGTTTATTGTATTGAAAACGATGGATTTTTGTGTACAATAAGGAAGGGGTTTAGAGATGGATGCTATCTTTTCAGAAGAACTAATACTAGCCTTGTCAAATAATTGTTAGATGTGTAGGAGTATACATTGGTTATTTACAACACTTAGCAATTTTTTATGCAACAAAGCAATTAATTCAAGGCATCATTTGTTAATTTGTACAAACATTTTTAATTGCCAGTGTAATGTTAAATATACTGTTCAGTCCTGTTGAATCTAAATAATAAAAAGAAGAAAATTTTTTTAGTTCTAATAGTCATGACTAATTTACTTCCACTGGCATATTCTGACTATAGCTTTGTTCTGAAGAATGTAGCCTTCACTTTAATTTGGACCGAGAAAGGGGCATGTCATTCATCATTTTGCAGTTGGTTGTGTATTATTTAATTCTTTACTAGAGAAGTTCAATTAATATGTTCATTAAACTTAGCCTCAAACTTTTCACAGTGCTACACCCATCATCCACAGTGTAGTTAAAGTTGAACACACTTTGCTTCATTAATCTGTCCTTTGTTAGAATTAGTAATCTGTCAATTGTAAGCTGTTTTGCATTGGTTGTTTGTCCAGACAGAGTTAAGAGTAAGTAGAGTAAGTAGATAGATTATGCAATAGTGTACAGGCTGGCTGGGTAACCACTGTTTGACACTCAAAGCTCGTCACCAGGGTTAAACGTGGGTAATCCTCCCAATCGTCTTCTTCTCATGGCTTGGAGCGAGAGTGGAAAACTTGAAGGTTACATGCTGTGTAGTCCCTGCATGCTGAAATGGCTGAAATCGCAAAAGCAGAGAAACAAAAACAGACAGATCGATCCAAGCTTAGACTACCTGTCGATATTGCTCTGCAGGACATCAGCCTGTTGTTGTTCCTCCTGAGCTTGCGCTCTCATGGCTTCTTCTTCTGCATCATTTTGGCCACTCAGACCGTCCATGAGCCATTGTTCCCGCAGAGCTTTTTTCTATTCCAGCACAGAAAAGAGTTTATCAGTTTCCAAAAGTTTTTACTCTAAACAGCTGAGACATCAAATGTGATGTACAACATTTACGTTGAAGAACCACATTTCTCTGAATAGTTCCTTAGATACATTTTTTTAAAAATATTTACAGATAAGTTATGTGAAATATACTAAAAGTACATTATAATTACTGTAGAATGTTTACACTATATGAAGGTCCTTTATAACTTTTTAAATGTTATTCACATTCTCAGATCCCATTCTCAGACATGGTTCTGTGGTATCAAACGTGGTCTTTTCTAATTTAAATAACAATCATTTACAACCAGTAAAAAACTACCTTCAAATACTGAAGTTTTAATTTGACTTCTTCAATTTCTCTCCTTTTCTTTGTGATGTCCTCTTGTATTCTTCTTTTATCCTGTTTTAACACATTAATTAAAAAAAACATGCATACATTTAGAATGCAAACTCAAAACATGTTTATATTTACTCAGTTCAGTAAATCAGACCTGAACATATTTATACCAGGACTCATACCTTAATTGCAGTTTATAATCGCTTCAGGGGCATAGTAGTGTTTGCAAAACATGAAGAACCTCTTATATTGAGATCAAATAAATAAATAATAAAGATAATAAAGATAAATAAATATTTAATATAGAGCGGCACGGTGGCGCAGCAGGTAGTGTCGCAGTCACACAGCTCTAGGGACCTGGAGGTTGTGGGTTCGATTCCCGCTCCAGGTGACTGTCTGTGAGGAGTTGGTGTGTTCGCCCCGTGTCCGTGTGGGTTTCCTCCGGGTGCTCCGGTTTCCTCCCACAGTCCAAAAACACACGTTGCAGGTGTATTGGCGACTCAAAAGTGTCCGTAGGTGTGAGTGAATGTGTGTGTGTCTGTGTTGCCCTGTGAAGGACTGGCGCCCCCTCCAGGGTGTGTTCCCGCCTTGCGCCCAATGATTCCAGGTAGGCTCTGGACTCACCGCAACCCTGACTTGGATAAGCGGTTACAGATAATGAATGAATGAATGAATATTTAATAAATAGTTGGGGGCAGGAGTGTCTAATATGGCATTAAAGACTGTGCCAGGCTACAAAAAAAAAGTCACCTGAAATGTGGACATGTTACTTCCATATACAAATAAACCTGAAATGATATGTGCACAAACATGGTGTTCAGCGGAACGAAAGAAACCACAAAGCAAACCTTCATTAATTTTCCTCTTCAGTGAAAGCTGAAAATAGAATGTGCTGCTAGAATTGAGAACAGTGGTGTGAACTCAGCTTATGTCTTCTTATTGCATGTGTTAGTTAGTGGAGATTCATTGTCACTTTCATTCTGGGGAACACACTTGTGTCATTGGTGTAAACCGTCTTCAAGTGCAAAGAACAATATAGCAAAAATAAAAACACTTAGAGTAAATATTATACAGTACCATGCAAAAATTATTCTGCCCATTAAAAAAATACATTTGTCTATATTACAAATGACACTTGGATCATTTGTGTTGTGACAAATTTATTTATTTATTACACAAATTACTAATTGAAAAAAGTATTTAATTCCTGTGATATGGAAGGTCCTAATTTACACAAGAGAAAGATATTGCCCTAAAGAGGACACTATTGGCTGAGAATTAGAATGTTTGACTTTCTGAATATCATTCATTGTCTTTAATTCAAGAACCATTACAAGAGATAAAGTTACAGAGATACATAAAAAAACTGAACAAAATAAAATCCAAGTGTTTGGATTTCCCAGTGAGGATTGCGAGGTCACTTGTGAGGAAATAGAACCTACATCATACCACCCAAACACTGACTAGACAAGGTCGTCCCAAAACCTTTAGAATCAGTGCAAGAATGAGACTTGGTAGAGAAGACAGAGAGGCCAACTGTTATTTTGAAGGAGTTACAGAGTTCAGTACCTGAGACAAAAATGAAGTTGCACCAGTCAGTATCATAGATCTCTGCATAAACTGCCTGAATAGCAGGGAGGCTAGAAACAAACTACTGAAGGCAGGGAAAAAAACATCAAAAACACATGGAGTTTCCTAGAAAGCATCAGAGTAACCCAGTTTCGATATAAGGTACTGTGGTCAAATAAGACAAAAATGAGCTTTTTGGACAAAATTCAAAACTATGTGTGGTGCAAACCGAACACTGCCAATTCTTTAACAAACAACTTCCCAGCAGTGAAGTATGGGGGTGGCAGCATCATATTGTGGATGATGGGGATGTTTTTCCTCAGCAGGGACTTGCCATATTGTTAAAATTGGATGATGGATGGCTGAGAAATACAAGAAGATAATGAGAGGCAGTCTCCTTCAGTCTGTTAAAAACTAAAGCTTGGGAGAAAATTAGCCTTGTTACGAGTCAGTCATCTTAAGCAGCAACCCAGGGATGGCTGAAGAAAAGGCTGAATGTTCTACAATGCACAGGTAAAAGTCCAATTAACAATTTGTGGCACTATTTGAATGTTTGTGCCCCACAGTAGTTAACCAACTAGCCTGCCAGGTGAATTAGCCAAAAATGACAAGCTGGTGAATGTTTATGTTTTATATTAAAAATTCCTTGGAAATGTGGAAGAATCTGTGTACAATCATTTGTAATACAGACAAATCTAATAACCCTTAAGGTGGTTTAATAATTTTAGCAAGGTACTGGTTTTACAAGATTTTGGCACAGGTTCGCATAAACAACCAACCACCTGTAAGTGTTACACATTTGTGTTAAACAGAGAGCTGCCAGTCAAAACGTGGTATAAAATTTACTATGCACTGTTAAAGGCATGTTTGGAAGTCATTCAAGTTTGAAGTAACCTTAAAATACAACTATAAATTCAAATGAGAAAATTACAGGCAAGGGTACCGAACATAGATTAGTTCAGGCCTAAAATGTGTGTTATATTTTAATGGTCAAAAGCAATAGCCATTGTAGGCTTATCAATTCAAAACAAATCAAATTTATTTGTATAGTTCTTTTTACAACTGATGTTGTTACAAAGCAGCTTCACAGAATTCCAGTAATAACAGACATTTTAACATGAAATGTAAAACCCCCAGGTGAGCGAGCCAGGGGCAACAATGGCAAGGAAAAACTCTTTCAGAGCTGAGGAAGAAACCTCGGGAGGAACCAACGCTCACCTATCTACATCTGGTCAATCTAGCTACAAATTATTTACACTCATTACACATTCAAATGTGGGCCCAAACTTCAATTCCCCACTCTTATAACTGCATTTCAGTTTTACAATATCCCACAACAGTTATGAGGTTTTTGAATAAATACACTTAAAATGGTTAAGGTTAAGACTAAGCATAATCCATGTCCATGAAATCAGTCATACTGATACAAAGATTGTGCACTGCTTCTCAGAGTACAATTCCAGGTGATGTTACACTCTTATCTCCAGAATAATACTCACAGTGATAGCCTGCAGTCTCTCCCGCAGTAGGTCAGCCTCCTCCATTCTGATTCTGCAAAATAGAGACGAAAAAGAATCTCCTGTGAGCGATGTATGCACAGCAGAAGGAGAAAAGAGAAGGAAACGGGCACAGCATGAGGGAGAGAGAGAGGGAGCGTCAAAAACAGCGTGGGTGGGTGGATGGTAGGTGAGGGGGGAGAGCTCTCTGTTGTTGGGCAATGCTGGAGGATACAGGGGGTTAGTAAGCAAAAAGGGAGTGGGTGGCAAGGAGGTGGAATTTGTGTGACGTTGCTTTTACTGATGGATAAATGGAAGAGTATATATATTTATATATATCTATATATGTGGTTGGACATAAATGTCCAGGAGTTTAATGCAGTGTGTTATGGGTCAGTATGCAGCACAGCAAGACATTTTTTTTCTGACACTTCACATGTCAGATATATCCTGGCAGCTGAGCTCTAGGCCTGGAAAACCAAGACCTCAAGTTGGGGAGTGACATAGTCAGTCATTTTAATGGGCACCTATAAATACAGGATAAAGGTGTAACAGCTAACATGCAGGTCAACAGGGCAGGGCAAAGGCATACATCAAACACTGTAACAAGAGGTGTTGTAACCAATGTCACAAATGCCTTGTTCTGTTAAGATAACTGTATTTAAACTTTTGGAATTTTTTTTATTCATGCAAAAATCTAGAAACTAGAATATAACTAGAAACATTTAATTGCTTAGACAGATATAATGCCTTGGAATGAACTTATCTCTAAACTTATAAAACATTGCACAGTTCACTGGAATAAAACTGGGATGATATCTCACTGTAATTATTTTATTGTTGAAAAGGTAAAAGCCACAAAGTAAACTATTGTCCAGGGACTTGGGGTTTGGGGGGTGGACACCTGTCCAGGGAATATAACTCACTTGAATAAAATATTCTTTGGGCAGTGTTACTCATTAGGGAAAAAAGAAAATATTTAGTGGGAATATATTTCACTGAAATACACTATTGCTTCAGGTTTTATTTCCCTGGAATAAAAATGATTTTCCAGACAATAGTAATCACTAGAATAAACTATAGCCCAGACAGTATAGCTCATTAAAATCCCCTCTTCCATGTTTTCATAATCTTTTGAAACTACCCAATGACATGCTCTAACCACTTTGTGTTATAAATACTTCTGTGCAACAGTGATCTTATTTACCAACAATTTCATTTAAGGCCAGTTGGTGGTTGTTTGGATCTTGAAAGGCAGGTGTTCTGTTAATAACATAATGTGTTTTGAAACCAGGACTCATTTCAGTCACAAAGAAGTCGACCCATGACCAACATGACGTATAGATCTGGTGTCAGGAATGGCCAGCAAGATCACAGGGCACTCAAATAACAATGTGCCGTTATGAAACATGCTTGGACCTGAGTCCTGCTCAGTTACATGTAAGAATACCAGCCACTAATAGAACTGGCATATGAATTTGCCTTTGATTTACTCCAAGTACAAAAGGGTGACATAAGGTTTCAAAGAAAAATTTTGTCCCTCAGTAGTAACTCAGCCTTTTTCATAAATCTGAAGAATCATAAAGTGAAATATTTGGTGCTTCAGATTTCTCTATTTTATTTATTAAGAAATGGGAAGTTTTATAAAATCATATTTTGGGAAAGTTAGAGTATGTAGGTATTGGTAATGTGCTCAAAGTCTCACTTCACACCTTTATGTTCTCAGTAACTGAAAAAAAGTAATGCATACAATGTACTTCAATTTAAATATATAGATAATATCTGCATTAATAAAAAAAAGAACAATATTAACATTAACATTTGGTAAAAGTATCAAATGGTGTTTTAAACACCAAATAGTCAGTTTCTTAGCATTTTAGAAATAAAATAAGCCAAATGCAGTCAAAAGTAATTATGTAGAACAGTTAGGGACTTTAAAATTTGGAGGTAATATTGTTGAAAGCTATAGGTGAGTTCAAAATGAGTAAAAAAATACATAACAATAAACAACACTGAAGATGCAACTCTTTATTTTCAAGATCCGGAAAACTACCAATACTGTCACCAGAATGTAATAATGTGGGCTTTAAAGGATGTGTTTGGAATTATTGGAATGATGAGCAGCAGAAAATGCAACTAACTTCTGAGACTGACCTATGAAGCTGTGAAAAAACATTCCTGTAAAGGCAGGACTTCTGAACCGGATGGGATTTGTAATAAAGTGGACACAATGCTGAAAAGGTCAAGAATGTATATAGGAGATAAGGCTCTTAATTTTTCTTAATTCATCTTTTTTTTTAATTCATCTTTTTCTTTATAGTCATTTTGAACATTTTAAATTGGAATCAATTTGATGCTTCAGTTTTCAGTGCATCATGCTGACAGTGTGCAGCTTCCACACAAAGTACTGCAGGAGGTCAGGCTTGTCTATTAGAGACTTTATTTGCAGTGTGTTAAAGTCGATGGCTGGCTCTCACTCTGGTGTGTGGTGAAAATGAGCTGCCCCTTCACAGAGTGCAGTCTTACAGTACTGTCCTTTTGACACCAGCATTGCACCACTCAGTCTTACGCTCACTTATAGCAGGGAATTATGGAGGTACAGCTGAGTTGCCTCTAAATTTATTCAGTCTGGCAATGTCAAGCTGAAGAGATATCTCTCAATGGCTTACTCTTGGAATCTGGCTGTGGCAATGGTGATCAGGTTGAATAGGATGACATTTCAAACTCTTAAATCATTGTAGATTAGATACTATAGATAGCCTTCATTACCAAGTGCTGATACGAATCATAGGGAGTTGTTTACTTTTAGTTCCGCTCAATTTAACACTGGCTAAAGAGAACTATTCTTGTGCTCTAATTGTGGAAAATGTAGCTTCACCTTGAGCTTTGCTTTGAGCTTGTAAGTTAACAGAACATTTTCCTTAATGTCAGTAGAACTCACTGTGATCTTAGTGCAAATATCCCTTCCATCGTCACTGCATAAAATACAGTAGTAATGTAATAACATGTGGGAGTTTAACTACATGAACCTTCAAGCAATGTGCATAAAGTCTTCATGAAATCTCCTTTATAAATGTTTCTTGCAGGCATGGTACACATGTTATAAAAGTTATTAATGTGAACATATTGTATACCTGCATAAATGGGATTATGTTTCTGTGCATATTTTTATATGTTTGCATGTGTTTCGTGCTGGTGCGTGTGTGTTGGGTGTATGTTTGTATGTGTGTGTGTTTCTGTGCTTGAGTGTGCTTGCCTGTGTTTGTGTAGTGTGGGTGGATAGGTGGAATGATGATTAGCATTTGACTAAATTCTTTGAGGGGATTACTCCACTGTGTGGGTGAAAGCACTCTATACATGTGTCTCATATTGTTTATATTTGTGGACAGATTGTGTAGGCTGATCATTGCCTAGCCCAATGTGTACCAATAGGGGAAAATTCATAAAACTGGGTTAGCGGCCAAATGGGGATATGTTTTATATTATGAGGACCTTAGGTTAATGTACAATAAATGAAAAAGCCTGCATGACTATGTCATTCTCACATATTGCTACAAATCAAAGTGAGTTAAGTAATCTCTACACTTGCTGATGTGGTTTCTAACATGGTATGACATACTGCTTTTAAAATACTATGGACAAAATGTAGGTTTTAAGATGGCTGGTGGAAAAAGAAAAAACAAACAACAATGTTGCATTATTGAGCACAAAAAACAGGAACTCTAAACGTGACCACTAAAAGGTACAACAATATTCTTAGGGCACATGAAAAGGACGTTATATTCACATTCCTTGAAGGAATGGTCTATGTCTATATTTGTACCTGTTCCTGAATAAAAATGTTACGAAAGCCTTACCAAGTGTGCAGGCATGGAATAAATGCAAATGTATATCTGACAGATTATAGTACGGTTGTGTAACTTGGTAGTGTTAATATACCCACCAGAGCTCTCAGCTCCTTAACCGTTAATTATTTTTGTCTGAAAATGTATCATCAATCATATTTCTCCAATTTACAGATAAATATATCATACCCTGTTATCAACCATGCCAGCAAGCCCAGTTCAGATTACTTCACTCATTCATTCAATATCTGTAACCGCTTATCCAATTCAGGGTCGTGGTGGGTCCAGAGCCTACCTGGAATCATTGGGCGCAAAGCAGGAATACACCCTGGAGGGGGCACCAGTCCTTCACAGGGCAACACAGATACACATTCACACCTACGGACACTTTGGAGTCGCCAATCCACCTACCAACGTGTGTTTCCTGTGGGAGGAAACCGGAGCACCAGGAGGAAACCCACGCGGACACGGGGAGAACACACCGACCCCTCACAGACAGTCACCTGGAGCGGGAATCGAACCCACAACCTCCAGGTCCCTGGAGCTGTGTGACTGCGACGCTACATGCTGCGCCACCATGCCACCCTTTACTTCACTCATCAACAGGTTTTGAGGCAAGTGTGTGATGATTTAGTAATGAAGTTTGCATGATATTAAAAGGCTCATTCCACACTTAAAATACACATAGAGCAACCAATCTAAGGCTTTCACCCAGGCGGTAATTTCATAAGCTTTCATTACTTGTTAGCTACACCAGTCTCACTGCCTCAATGCAAGGCTAAAGAAGCAAACTTCAAACACCAAACATGTCTTGGCTGATTGACTGTAGCTGGTGTGAGTGAAAAATTGTGCAAATTCGATTTTTTCCACTAGAACTACTGCTTTGAGAGAGACAGACTGTTTAAGTGTACATTCATTTCAACAGAAAATTTTCTTGTGTGGGTTTGTTATAATGCAGTCTGGGGGAGTGTGTAATGCCCTTGAATGGACTGGTGCCCTGTCCAAGTTCCTGACTTGCACCTAATGATTTCAGGTAGGCTCCGGACCCACTGCGACTGATAAAGATGAAGCAGTTACAGAAGATAAATCAAACAACATGGGGAAATATCCCTCAACTTGCAAAGAAATCATAATGTCTCATAGCCACAGGAACTCATATGTGTAGAATATTCCTTTTATATGCAAAGTGCTATTCTTTTGTAATAGAAATTGTAGAGTGAGGATTACCAAGCAAGAAATCTGATTAGCTTGTTTTGGTCTATACCATGGGCGGCATGGTGGCGTAGCAGGTAGTGTCACATAGCTCCAGGAACCTGGAGGTTGTGGGTTTGATTCCCGCTCTGGGTGACTGTTTGTGAGGAGTTGGTGTGTTCTCCACGTGTCCGCGTGGGTTTCCTCCGGGTGCTCCGGTTTCCTCCCACAGGCCAAAAACACACATTGGTAGGTGGATTGGCGACTCAAAAATTATCCATAGGTGTGAGTGAATGTGTGTGTATGTGTGTCACCCTGTGAAGGACTGACACCCCCTCCAGTGTGTGTTCCTGCCCAATGATTCCAGGTTGAACTGGATAAGCAGTTACAGATAATGAATGAATGGTTTATACCATTCAATACTGATTATGTGTGTGCATCACAGAATCCCAAAGCCTCTGTAAAATCTTCACATGAAAATAAGAAAATCTACGCATAGCTTCCCTCTGTGTTTATGCAGGTAGATGCCTACTGTACAATGAATAGAAGGCCTTCAAAAATTATCAATATATTGTTACATTGACTGTATTCTTTCCAAGTCTTTTCAAAACTACTAATTAAATATGAGCACAAGCACAGGACCTCATTAATTAAAGATGTGCTTTTAAGACTAAAGATTGTTCTTAAGGTCAATTAGCTCAGACATAAAGTAACAGGGCAGGGTGGTTTGGCCTCAGATGACTAGGGTACAGTAGCGTCAAACATTCACTTAATCTGTTCCACTCTTCTCTGCCAAACTTGGTAGGACTAAGTTTACTATTCAGTGGCACCTCTAAAAATACTTTTAGAGATAATGCTTTACCACGAAAAATGATTTACCAAGGATAGTAATTATGAGTAGTAGTTCTGAGGTCAAAGAACCATACTGCCATTGTTGGAAAACTTTGAATCAGGATACTGAAAGCATTCAGCATTCATTTATACAGTTTCATCTCAGTAAGTATGCTTACTGATTACCTGTTAAACCAAACGTAATACAATCATCACTATCCTAATCTCACATGACTTTTACAGCAGTAAATTTACATCTTTGCAATCAGAGAAACTGCAGTTTATTGTGCATTAAGTTCTGTTTTGTTTAAAATGTATTATATTTAGTGCTGCTAATTTTTGTTAATCAATATAAAATGTGGTGAATTGATTTGTGCGTATAACTATTTATAGAACTTTTCAGCACATTTTATCAATACTATGATAATACTGAATCTGTGTATTACATTTTCATGATATTTCATGTCTATTTGCCATTTGTTAGTTTATCCATTGCTTCCAGGAGACTTGGTTTCAAGTTTTAAAAGAAACCTTCAGGCATGTCTCTCTACCCATCTTTCAGTCCTAGAAGTTGGTTAAATTTTGTACTTATAACAAGTCATAAACACATTCTATAATGTTGATATCTTGGGTCTGGGTGAGTAGACCAGTGTTTAAACACAGCAATGTTTGCTACATTTCTTTCATTATTTCTTTGTTCCTTTTCTTTTCTTTCATCTGTTTTCTTTTGTCAGTAACATCTTAGTAGTGATGCCTTTTTCACAAGATAATTAATAATGTCCGGGTGGTCTTTAGCACTGTTGTATGCTGATTTTTGGCAATGGGCCCCTATAAAAAATGTTTTTTTTTTTTGTTTTGTTTTTTTGTGTAAATGATATACAAGTCATAAATCCAACCCTGGTGACAGAAGACAGACTTGGGAGTTCAACACACACACACACACACACACACACACACACACACAAGCAAGTCTCTTCCTCATTACTGCTAGTGACTAATGCAAGTAATGACCTGAAACGTAGTGCTGTGCAATTAAGACCCACACAGAGAAACATTGGGCAGTCTTGTCTACACCTGCTGACATACTGGGCCCAGGATGACCTAAGAGTGGGTCTGCTGGCAGCTGAAAATAGCCTTTCTGCCCAGTTGTGATGAGCGATAGGACAATCATTGTCCTGCTTACTCCTGCTGCCTTTCAGCAGGTGACACTGCCTTTAAAACTCAAGGCAGGAATTACTGCCACTAGCAGGCCACAGAAGCTTTCAGAGAAGCAACATTACAAACTGCTATTCTTTTGTTAAACAGAACAGTTACAGCAGCCTCTTAGTTAAGTAACTCAGCACTGCTGTTGATGATCTTAATCTGAGTAGGGTCAGTAGTTGTCTTAAAACATAACCTCTTACACCCCTTAAATTTCCCAGACTTTAACTGAAAACAATCCAGATTAATAGATCTCTTTTACTGTATCTAATTGTATTGCGGTTTCCTCTCACAGGCAGAAACCAAAACCGAGCAAATAAATCAACCTTTACAAAGCATTGTGAGAAAATTCTTAATCCTGTCATAATCACAGCAGACAAGCATCCATTCACTGTTCAGCTGGTTTGCCTTATTTGACAGATGCACAGTTGTGTATGATAAATACCAGTCAATCTGCTGCCTTGGCAAAGAGTTAGCTAACAGCTCATTCGCCCATTTTTTCCTTTCCTAGTTTGCAGGGTCAGCCAACACCTCAGACACAGTGACCCTGTGGGTGAGGGGGTCTGAGAGCAGACATAGAGACACACACTAATCTGTAGTGCTTAATCGTTTCACTAATGGTTTAAGAGAAATCTCAGAGGGGCAACTGCTGCCATAATTCTGTCTGTGGATTAAAGTGGTAAATAGCAGTTTTGGTGGTGCATGGTATATCTACAGGATCCTTCTTTTTCACTCTCTCTCTCTCACTTTCTCCATCGTCCAATTTAGAGGTTGCTGGTTTTTCCCAGTGTGTGGTCAGTGGAAGTAAAGTGGATAATCTGAGTAGGGGGATATCCCTGACAACACTGCTGCCGTCACTGAGACCCTATAAGCCTCTTGAGTCTACCAGAGTCGACAGCAACTTGTTTTCCAATGGTCTGACCAAAAGTCAGACCCATTTTAAATCTCCTGATAAAGGCATTAGAGGCTTCCCACTGGGACAGTTGGGCAGTGTGGAAAAAGCCTAAAGCTTAGAGGAATTATAAGATTACAGAACCAAAGACCCCATGTGCTTTTTAGACTGAGCAAAACAATGCCATGTAGTTACTGTACATTTCAGTAGACAATTGTTTTTTTTGTTTTTATTTTTTTGCCATCAAATATGATCAGCATTCAAAAATGTTGCCCACTATTAAAAGTGTTAGTACATATGTTATGCAACTAAGGTAATTTGTTTCTGGATGATCAGTATATCACGACATTACAAAAAAAGATTACAAAAAATATACATGGCTGAGGTAAGGGAAAATGAAGCATGCACTCACCAGTAGTATGTAGCTTCTAGTAAATCTTTGGCTGGTTGAGCACAAGCCGTAGGGAAGTCACTTTGCTCTGTTCTGACTACAGTCCATCATGGATGAGTGTGTGTAGAAGCGCAGGTAGGCTGAGGGTTGAGCTAGGGTTACCACTCTCTGGCGGACTGCCCCCACACACACTGACTCTCTCTCTCTCACACACACTCTCTCTTTCTCTCTCTCTATCCCTCTTCCTCTATCTGTTTCTCTCTCTCTTCGTCTCCCTCTCCCGCTCCAAGCTCCTCCTGAGCCTGTCAGAGTTGGGCTGCTCGACCATGTGTAAATCTACTTCTGCCAAACAACAGACACACTTAACACCCCCAACACTCACACACATACTTTGATCAGCTGTTTGTACCGTAGTCAACATGCACAAGCATCAGCACTTGCACACAATTAGCCAATAACCCTTACCCAATATTAGCTTCTAAGAAATGATGTTTGGAATCTGCCCACATTAGTGTATGTAGTATGCTATTGTGCAATCTAAATCAGAGCAGGGGTAATATAACATAGAGTACTCCCCAAGCACAGGTTGTAACTGTTATACACCACCCCAATTCCCAATATTCATTAAATTATTATTGTTTTTCCACTTCTCCTGAGGGAGCTGACTAACCAACCAACACACTACTGAGGGAATATGTGTGTGTTAAAAAAATAGTGCATTAATGTTGCATTTCCTGCAGAATCTGTTTAATCTGTTTGTGTTTTAACATTGATGTATGGATGGCACAAGCATAAATGGTGAATCCATTGCTTTTGACATGCAGCCGTTTCCTCCGTACTGTACCCAACACGTGCCTTTTCTGTACTCTCCTCCCATCATTCATACCACTGTCGGCAGCCTCAGGAAGGTACAAAAGTTTCCATGGCAACGGGCTGAACCCGCACTGAGTTCTCCGGTCCTAGCTGGCTAAAGATAGGCCCACGCAGCACATGGGCTCTACCGACTATAGACTGAGAGAACTCCTTTTATACTCAGTTCTCTGCAGTGCTCTATAGTGCTGCACACATGGTGAATTCTCTTTAGCAGGGCATCTGAAAGAGCTGTAGGATCAGTAAAGTAGCACAAGATGTAGATGACAATAATAATCTGTACTGATTCCTTTGGGAGCTTGGGTTGATTTTCATAACAGCAGGTCACTGAATAGTACATGGGTGAATATGATTTCTTTCAGCAGAATATGTTCTGAAATCAATATTCCTTTGTTGGTCTTTTGACAATATTCCTTTCGACCAATCACTTTTTTTTGATATCATCAACCTCTTACTTCTTAGGTAGTACTTGAGCCCTGCTACATAACACATGCCATTAAAATGTCAAAGCAGGTGCCATATCCTGTCAAGATAGCTTATATCTGATAATACAACACTGTCATGTAACCATTACCTGCAACGGTTATGACACTGCCAGAGTTTTTGATGTCATGACAGCTTATGTCACATGCTGTTGTTGTGGACTCCAGTTTGTGGCACACCAACTGGGTGTTGGTTTTAAAAGAGTGTCTACTTCTGTTCTTTCCTTTGTGGCAGAACAGCTTTCAATCTTCTCTGTAAGCTGTAAGGATCTGATGGCATTCAGCTATGACAGCATCAGTGAAGACAGGTACTGATATTGGATCATTAGCCTTAGATCAAAAACATTCCAATACATCCCGAAGGAATCGGATAGTGTTCCACTACTTCACAGCCTCATGCTGTACATTATCTGTTATGACTCTTGGCAGCATATGACATCTTTGTATTTGTATGACACAGATAGAGCCTTGTTAATACCATTCTCGAAGGAACGATTTATGCATTTTAATGGATTTTTGAGTGTTGCCCATAGTAGAGAACGTTGGAAGAATCATTTTTGGGGTGCCAGTGCCCTGTATCAGGATTCAAGAAAAGTATTTTTCAACTCTTAGGAAGGGATATTTATTTAGGACATGAGCCATTGTACAACCATGTACAAACCTAGTAAATATTATTGACTGAGCTAGAGTTATAGATAAAAAAGAGGACCTGAATAGTATCACCCTGTTTTAAGCTGCCTGTGGAATGAGCTTAGAGGGACTGAATGCACAAAGAGGTGAACATGGACACACACACACACACACACACACACACACAAACATACATGCACACAGTCCCAGCAATTAGATCAGGGACAGCTTGTAGTAAGAGTGTGCCAGTGTAGGACACTCCTGCAGGCGGCGCCTCACATGCCACCCTCACCAACCTGCCACATTCCCCGCTGGGTCTCTAATGAACGGAAACGCAAGGCAAAAATCTGCCAGCAGAGCCGAGCCCTGGCTCTGAGCTCATCGAGGAATATTCAGCTCCACTGCCCACTCACATGCTGTCACAGCGAGCATGGCACAGGAATCGCCACGTATACCAGTCAATCAGACTTCCTAACAATCCAATTCAACAAGCTCCACAGCCACTGAAAGAAACTGAGAATTTTCTATTACCAATTTCTACAGAGGCAACGCTTAGAGCTGATGGGGAAGTGACTCTGAGGATTTGTCTCAGTTCAGTGATTTTGATTGGCAGCTTTGCTGCTTTCTAAGCATATCCCATTGAAGTCTTTTATGGTTCAGACATTTACCCAATGCTGAATTGTTATGCTGCCTTCAAGGACACAGACATGAGCTGACCAAAATAGCTCCAGTAAGCCATGATCCCCATGAAAGCCCACAGCCTTGCAAAGGAATGTAGCTGAGGTCATGCTATAGAGCTAAACGTGCTCAACTGGCAGAATACACAAATGCTTTTAGGCACTTAAATATTAATATGCATTTTATGCTGCAGTAAGATAATATTCATGGATAATCTTGGACGTAGACAGAACAAGGGACATGGAGTTAACTTAACTAGCAAACACTTAGCTAACAACATATCGTTTGAAATATGCTAGCAGACACTGGAAGTAAATTAACATTTCTATACTTTGCCCAAACACACATTTGTCTTTCAAATGAGCCTAACTGATTTAGTGTTAGTTTACAGTTCACAGAGTTTACAGTTGATTGTGCCATGCTACCAAATGTAGTATGTTGTTTAGCCTAATACGAGGAATTGATAATGATTTTGCCACTATGTAAGGGTTAGTGGTTATTGACTTGGGATATGCTTGGGGTTTGATTTCTGACGTAGAGGATCAAATCCCAAATCCCAATCATGTGGAGTCATGTAAGCCACTGTCCTATACCAAATGCTAACCACTGTAATAAACCGTAAAGCTTGTTCAACTTACTTCAAAGATTTGCTGCCAAAGAATGCATTGGTGAATGGTTAATCCCACCTTATTTTGGCACGCTATAGTTGCAACTGCTCCTCTTGCATGCCAACAGTTATAAACAAAAACAAACTTTTAAGATGGCGTACATAACCACAAAGCTCACAGGTCTTCCCACACCCAATCTGTTCCATCTGTACGCCATGGCCTTTATCAGCAAAACCCACACCAAAGCACACAATCCTGAACATCTACTTAACCCACACGCTACTCTTCCTCTCCGTCTGCCCAAAAATATAAAACTGTTATGCAAAAGAAATTTCAGCAGATGTTTTGTCCAGACTGCTATAGGTCCTCCCTATCACTTCCTCTTTTGTTCAATGAGGCTTATTTGTTACTTGTTTTGCTCTTCAGTTGTTGGGCTATGCATTTTGAGAACAATATCCATGTGTAGTCAATAATTAACCCCTGTATTTTAAACATGTGCTAGTAATAAGTAAAATGTGTAAATAAAAAATGTTTTGCCTTTCTCCATATTGATAATAGCTCATTGATTTTAGACTTTAGATTTGATCTTTTTGACTGGACAGCTTTAATGATGGTTAAATACAAACTCATGGCTAATTTAAACTGAGGCTTGAGACTTTACTTCATGAAATATGAAATACACACATGGTTATAATTATGTTTATTAATTATAGCATAAGTGGTGGGTGGTTGGGGGTGGAGGTAATTATGTTACCATATGGCAATAGCATTTAGCAGTGGAAATGTATTGTCTGCAGTGCACACCTTAGTGTTACAATATAACTGGTATTGAATGTAGCCATGTTGCATTCCTAGACAGGGCTGGGGAAAAACTAGGGGTATTAAAATAAAAGCTGGTGTATATTGTAGTCAGGCAAAAAAGAAAGCAATGCAAAGCCATGCAGTAAAGGACAAATTATACCTTGGTGTAATCCATTGGCCAATTAAAATAATGAATTAATAGAGAAAACTATGTGTTATCACAGATACCACACCATTGCAGGTCATCTTTAGAGAACTGTAGAAGTGAGGAGAACAGAAAGACAAAAAAAAAGGGAGTGAGAGACACAATGAGTGAGATGGGGCAGGAAGAGTGAGTTGGTGGCAATCTACCACCAAGTCTGTTCTGGGATCTGTCGCCTCAGCGGAAGTGCTCACTACACATGGCCAAGTGACAGCTGAAGACTGCAGCAGCCCTGACCTTTACAACCTATTTGCTTTCTCTCTCTCTCTCTCTCTCTCTCTCTCTCTTTCTGCTTTCTCTTATTTCTTTCTCATTGGCTCACTTAAATGACATGACAGCAATAGATCCATTCACTTTGACACTTATGTTTTATATATATTGTCTGCATATTTTTCTCTCAGTGATGATGTTAAAAGTCTTGAACAGTCCCCAGACACAGGCACACACACACTCACACACACACAGGTGCACACATGCAAATCACAGTGTGATGATTATATAGAAAGGGAACAGGAAAAACTGGATAGGACAGCATAATGATAATTTTAATAATAATATAAATAACTAAGGAAGAAATACATTTTAAAATATTTCCTCATAACTATGTTATAAGATCATCAGGGAGCCCAAAGTAATGGAAGTTGCAACATACATGAAATTACACATTGAAATATGTCAAACTTCATTTTTTATTTTCAAAAGAAAAGAATACAACAATATGTTTGTTTGTGTGTGTGTGTGTGTGTGGAATGACATAATTATATACATCCTTTGTATGTTTAAAAGCAAAAAATTTAAATTTTCACACATTTGCATTTTTGTTCATGTAACTTACACAGAGAGCCATAAAATTTCTGAATACAAAGACCACACACACAGACACCAAGGCAGTATGAGTGAGGTGACCATTTGTTACACTTTCTGCTGTGAGAGCTGTGAAGTTGAGGTGTTGAGTGGCGGAGCTCAAGTGCTCTCTGTAGCCCCATTAGAGTGAGTTTTCTACATCATCTGGAACAAAGAGGCTGTCAAATTTCACTGAGAATCAGTGTAGTAAACCTGTTAGAAGTGAGTTTTCACTTTATTCAGATATAGGGATAAAAGCAGTGAGTGAAATGTTGGCACAAAATGTCTGACTGATTAAGAAACCGAGGTTGATTGTTATATATTACCTAATATGTGGTTTACTCCAGAGTAATTAGGTGGGGGCACAGCTGTGATTCTACAGATCTAGAAAGTATTTCTTTTGTAATTCGCTGATGTTGACATGCAGGTTCTTTCTAGAAATTGCTCAGCTTAAATATCCTATACTTTGTTATATCATTACATATAAATTATGCCTGGAGCTGCCAAATCGACTTCTGAGCCCTCCCACTCCCACAGCATTATGGAGTTATCAGCAGCCACACATGACCTATTTAAACCAGGCTTCAGAGTCTCTGCTATTGCTGTTCTGCCTCAGTAAGAGAAAAAAAAAGCATCTCCAAGGGTCCGTCCAAGTCTGTCCAGCCCTGCAGGGATAAGATTTCCCAAGCTGCAGTTATGTGGCTGCTTTTGATGAATCACAAGCTAACTGTTTCTTGTATATAAACACTGACCTATCCATGCTCCTCCATAGCTGAGATATTTTGCACCAACTGTTTAAGGATGAACAATCTTTACAGAACACAGGTAAAAATGTTTGCATAATGGAAATCTCCTATGTCTTTGTTTAGACTCACTATTCTCTGTTTAAACTGCTATTCTAAAAACTGGACTATATTAGACACCAGTTAATCAAATGTAATAAAAGAGTATTAATAGGCTGCTTGTTTCCCCCTATGGCAGATTTTAATCTAGATGATTCTCTGGGGATTTGATTGCCCACAGCCATAACAGAATTTGAAGGGTCAAGCACCAATATTGGATGGATAACAAAAGCCAGTCCAACTCATGCTAAAGGTATTGGATGCTACTCATCATTAGAGACACTACAGTTTTCACAGACCAATGTTCTATATCCCAGCTCCTGTAGCGTTGAACTTTGTTTTAACATTGTTCTAAAGCAACTATATATAGTTTGACAATGCTTTCCTCAGTAATTATTGAGTGCACTTTAAAGAAGGTAAATTCACTAATTAAAAGATGCATGTTCTGGATATATATGAGATATTGTCAAGTCTAAGCAGTTTGGAGAAAATAATGACAAGTTAGTTATTATGCAAATACGTATGTGGTTACATAACAAGTATATACATAATTAAATCCAAATGAACAAAAATCCATCTCCATTTGTGACAATATTTAGTTTACTACATAATTTACTACATACTACATAATTTGCTAACACATTGTGTGAAAATTTATGATAAAATAACCAATAGAAATGCTCCAACATTATTCGGAAATAAATCTTTTCACATTAACTTCCAGTTAGAAAGTTAAACCTCATTTATACTTCCGCGTCGACGCGACTGTCATAGACGCACACCTCTCCAGAAATGTAACTACGCGTCACGTCGACGCAGACCACAACGACTGTGCTTGGTCAGAAGTCGGACGGACATTGTTTAAGCAGAACCGAAGAAGTACAGGAACATGAACCTCTCCTCCACACACAGAGTCGCAGACAGCAGCAAGTTCATAGCGATAGATTTCCTCAGAGATGGTGTGGGCTTCAAGGAAAAATACGGGGGTCACCGGGAAACAAATAACCCAACGAGAAGCGATACCGCGCGGGAAAATGTGCAGGCTTTGTATTAGTTACTTTCCTGGCACCTCGTGTTAACTCTTCTTTGTCCCAAACAACGACCTACTCCCCAAATAGTGCACTTTAAAGATTTATAAAAGTAACTACTACACCACTACTATTATGATGGTGAGTGTGTTTTATTGGTTTGAGTGGATCAGTCACAGCAGTGCTGCTGGAGTTCTTATACACGTTGCTCCCTCACTGTCCTAGACACAACTGTGTTGTTGGTCCATGTTGTAGAGGTAAGTCAGAGAGAGCAGCTCTGTGTTATCTGTCATGATCTAGTTTTTCATCACACATCACATTTTGTACAGGACCTAAATTTCAAAGTATGTTTCAAAGCAATAGATGGACAGATGACATCACAAAAACTGTAGAGTCAAAACAGAGGTTTGTGACCCCTTTTTCATGTATTGAGCTACATCAAATTTATATTATTACAGATGTGAGGGAGATTAAGTTTTCCAAGATGCAGACCATATACCAGTGTATAGTTCAATCAACAGAATAAAAACTTAGCTGCACATGGAAGTCTTTTGTTTGTGTATTGATTCTTTGAAGCAAATAACTTTAGTGTTTACTTTTTTATATTCTTATCAGTATGCTCTTTCATGTATACGTGCTGCATATTAAAGATATATTTGCGTAGGCAGAATTCCCTCAATCACTTATAGACAGAACAAGTAATGTAGACCACAGCCTTCATTAAAAGCCTCCGTAGCAACTGCCAGATAATGGTAGAGTATGTTAATGGCTCCGGCACTGCTGCACTCCTGCTGCATGTCTGTAATTGGGAGCCTTTAAGAGCTCTTACAAAGATGAAATACCGCAGAGAGGCAGCCATCAGCAGACACAAGGTAAAGCCTGGATACTGGTTACCATGGCAGCCATATGACACATTCATTCTCCGAGAGTAAAAAAAAGCACGGGGGTCATTCTTCTCCCCCAAAAAACTGCATTAGCAGGCTCTCAATGATAAATTACAGCTCAAAATTCATATTTCTCTATTGGGCTTAGTTTCTAATTTTAACCAGTTATGCCTAATTGCATTTAGCTGTGGCCAGTTTGTGTGCTGTTAATTAGCAATGCTTTATTAGCAGCACAGATTTAGATGCAATATGGTATTTAGCCTGGTATGGCTAAGTTTATCTGCTTTAATCACAGAGATTTAAAGGAAACAATGATAGAATTAAGTCAGTGTGGGGGTGTGTCTGTGTTTCTACTGAAGAATAACTTAGTATTGATTCCGGCAGGATTTCTGATCGTTAGAAAGCAACACTACTCCAAAGCAGCTTTATGGCTTTAATGGCTTCAGTGCTTATGAGCTTGTTTAATGGCTGTGGTGACTGTACTGGGCTTTGGATTGTAATTGTTCTACATTTCTGTTCCTATTATTGGCAAATCAGATTGGGTCTGGTCATAAAGAGGCAGCAGAGAAGAGTTAAGCCTCTGGCAGCTGCTCTAAAGCATTCTTCCTGCCTTATATCAAGTCTGGCCTGGACACATCGCTGACCACACCAGACATTTAATGGATGTCCTCTTGCATTAACACTCCAGCCACATTATCTCTGTACCTTTTCCTGGACAAGCTATTAAAACAGCAATCAATCAATTTGTCCATTTTTTTTTCATATTATGAAACAGTCATTATACTGGCACTTAGTGGCCTGGATATGTCAGAGCGAAACCATTTTAAACATGGCACCCTCGCCCATGAGAGGGACCTGCTCTATAGAGGATGAACACAGAGAATACAGGGAATACAAAGAATTGGATACCTTTTTTTTATGAGCATTGCACTTATTAGATGTTTTGGGCTAATTTTGGTGGTAAAATTGACTTTATCCAGTATTTAATAAGACATATCCCTCATTCAGATGGTCATCTCTGCTGTGTATTATTCACATATTATAGTGAAACTCATATTAACCACTCAGCACTAATTCAAACTTATTCCGTTTCTGGAGTCTTTGCGTCATCATGTAAGATGTCAGTGTAGTGAAAAAAGGCCAAGATCTAATCACATTAATCTTATGTGGATTATCACTCTCCTTTCATTGTTTCACATATTGAAAAAAAGATTCATCATAAGTTAAATATAATATAGCTATATCCTTATTATAATGCTCACTCATAATGTGCCTAAAATAGAAGATTTATGACGAATGATGTGCATAGAAAGTCTGAAACTATACAGCAGCTTATTTGCCAGCAGATGGCCATGTAACCTAACTAATCTAACAGGAAGGCTCGGGCTCTGCTGAGGAGTCACACTCGTTCTGTCTGCATGTGTTTCAGTACCAAGAACATATGACCAAAAACACTTTATAAAGCCCAGTTTCAGAAGAGCTGTGACACTACAAAATTCAAAAATTGGGGTTCTCTCGCTCTGGGTGAGCATTTAACCGGATCCAAATACAAATGCAGCCTGATCCACGAATGTGGAGAGCATGCGAACAAGCAATCGCTAGGTGCCACTGTTGTTCTAGGACGTGAGGGGCCAACTAAATGAAGACTCATTTTACGCAACATTTAATGTGGAATTTCTAACAAAATGCCGCCCAAGCCCCTGAACTCAGCTTCATATCACAGACCGTTAGGAGCGGGTGATCACTGAAGGTGCCCTAAATCTAACGACGTTAAAGTCCAGCGGAACTTTATTAATTTCGCTGCAGTAAAATACGTCATCCTGTATTCGGACACTAAAAGCCGTGTATTAAACTGATACGAGACGCGATGTGTTTCGTAATTTTGAGATTGGATTGTTAATACGGGTGATTTGTTTCAGACAGATGCTCTCCCTCAGCCGGGGGGAGGGGCAGATACCCCACGGCTCCTAAACAGAATATGTGCTTCTCATTGGTCGTCACTTTTATTTAGCCAATCAGCAGCCAGAGTTAGCTGTCTATCATTTACTGCGGCAGCCAATAGAATCACAGTCCCGCCTACATGGGGTTGTTTTGCTGCGATCCTGAGAGCAACAGGTCAGTGCTGAGACACTGGAAGAAACAACAGTGGCACCTAGCGGTGGCTTGTCGCCTGTACTCCACGTTTGTTGATCAGACCGCATTTGTATTTGGATCGGGTGAAATGCGAAAGTCTCAAAATCCTAAAAACCCACGAGAGGAAATGAACGATTGCACATCACGGAATACACGTGAGTGACTTGATCCACAAATGCAGATTCAACAATTTACAAATAAATTTTAAATTCGAGACTTCGACTTTACAAATATCTGTAATGTAAATTTAAACAAATGTATTCATTTCCGCATAAAATTGTGATATATCTATGAAAAGCAAAAACATATGTTTATGAATGTGACTGTATTTGTACAAACTGCAGACTGTGAGACCAGTGGCAATTGCTCTAAGACTGCAAGGGAAGCTCAGCTTCCCCTAAAATGTCAAAAAATAAGTGATCAAATATATACTGTTGTGTGTACATGTCATTGAATAAATATGCACTACAACGCGCTCAACTTTTGTTCAGAATCAGCTTCTTATCACTGGTAAAGACGCGGCTTTCCCGCAGATTCACAGTGATTTAAACAGTGAGGACGCTGAGCGTCCACAGAGTTCAATAGTGAAGCAGCGAAGTGCAGCGAAACGAGACGAGTGATTGGATAAATGCTGGGCTTTGTCCCGCCCATCGGACGCTCAGCATCTCTGGGGGTCTATGGGGTCAGTGGGCTGGACTCGGCTGGCCCGGACGCTCAGCTTCTGCATGATGATTGGATGATCTGTCTGAGGCTGAATCTCTTTTTGATTGACAGCGAAATGAGCGAATCAGCGATCCTCTGGTGTAAAGAGCCGAGGGAGCATTACTTTTTCATTCTGTTCTGAGTTGAACCAGACTTTCTTAATCTTCTTAGCGGCATTTTCTTTGTTAAAAACGACTAGTGACAAATCGAGCTTCTATTTCTGGTGGTTTTTTTTGTAGCTGCTTGTGTTTGGAGACTGACTTCTATCACTCTTTCTGACTTCTATCGCAGTTTCTGTCCAGCGGGTGCTGCTGAGCCCCTCCACCGTCACAAAGCACTCACAGGCGGACACACTTCACATGGGCCAAGGCCGTTTAAGCAGCCTAGCTCTGCTGGCCATTGAGAGGACACTAGTCAAGTCCCTGGAAAAGACGCCTTGTTGGTACGACAGGGGCACAGATCATTTTCTTGAAAAGGAACAGAGGGTAGAATTTACGTTTAAATAAACCGACACATTTTATGATGTAGGCCGAAATTGAGCTTCCCCTCCTTGAAAGACCAGCATCCGCCACTGTGTGAGACACAGATTGGGATGTATTCATTTGTAAACAGTGAAACATATTTGTGACTTGTGTTTAATTTGTGGATTAACATTTATGCATTTGTAAAGTATTTTGAGACTAATCTCTCTCCATATGTTCCTGCCTTGGGCCCAGTGATTCTGGGTAGGCTCCATACCCATGGCCCTGGACTGCACAAGCAGTTACAGACAATGCATGAATAAATGAATATTACAAAGGCAACATTTAAAATATTTAATTAAATTGTTTTAGGCCATTTTTAAAATTTGATTCTTGCAAAAAGTTGGGACAGGGACATGTTTAGTAAAGTGTTGCATCACCTCTTCTAGTAAACAACACTGTAAACATCTGGAAACTGAGGAGCCTGGTTGTTATATATATACACAGGGGTTGGACAATGAACACCTGTCATTTTAGTGTGGGAGGTTTCATGGCTAAATTGGACCAGCCTGGTGGCCAATTTTCATTAATTGTACATTGCACCAGTAAGAGCAGAGTGTGAAGGGTTAATTAGCAGAGGGTAAGAGCAGAGTTTTGCTTAAAAATATCGCAATGCACACAACATTATGGGTGACATACCAGAGTTCAAAAGAGGACAAATTGTTGGTGCACGTCTTTGCTGGTGCATCTGTGACCAAGACAGCAAGTCTTTGTGATGTATCAAGAGCCACGGTATTCAGGGTAATGTCAGCATACCACCAAGAAGGACGAAACACATCCAACAGGATTAACTGTGGACGCAAGAGGAAGCTGTCTGAAAGGGATGTTAGTCTGAAAGGGATGTCAGTCGGGAGCTCCACAGGGTCAATATACACAGCCGGGCTGCTATAGCCACACCTTTGGTCACTCATGCCAATGCCAAACATCGGTTTCAATGGTGCAAGAGCACAAATCTTGGGCTGTGGACAATGTGAAAGATGTATTGTTCTCTGATGAGTCCACCTTTACTGTGTTCCCAACATCCGGGAGAGTTACGGTGTGGAGAAGCCCCAAAGAAGCGTACCACCCAGACTGTTGCATGCCCAGAGTGAAGCATGGGGTGGATCAGTGATGTTTTTTTTCCTTGGACCAATACTTGTGCTATATCGGCGCATCACTGCCAAGGACTACCAAACCATTCTGGAGGACCATGTGCATCCAATGGTTCAAACATTGTATCCTGAAGGCGGTGCCGTGTATCAGGACGACAATGCACCAATACACACAGCAAGACTGGTGAAAGATTGGTTTGATGAACATGAAAGTGAAGTTGAACATCTCCTATGGCCTGCACAGTCACCAGATCTAAATATTATTGAGTGACTTTGGGGTGTTTTGGAGGAGCAAGTCAGGAAACGTTTTCCTTCACCAGCATCACGTAGTGACCTGGCCACTATCCTGCAAGAAGAATGGCTTACAATCCCTCTGACCACTGTGCAGGACTTGTATATGTCATTCCCAAGACGAATTGATGCTGTATTGGCCGAAAAAGGAGGCCCTACACCATACTAATAAATCATTGTGGTCTAAAACCAGGTGTTTCAGTTTCATTGTCCAACCCCTATATATATATATATATATATATATATATATATATATATATATATATATATATATATATATATATAGCTCCTTTGTATTTGTGAGTTTTAACTCAACAGCAAGAGACAGTGATCTGGGGAAGTATTTCTGAGCCCATTCATATTCAGTGATTTACACTATAGAAACATGTCTGTTTTTATTTCACTGCCACTTTAGGCTGACTTATACTGACTACAGCCAGCCAGTACTGGTTTTGGGCCTTGACCCTTGCACATATATCTCTGGATTCTCTGAATCTTTTAATAATGTTATGTACTGTAGATAATAAAGTCCCCATTTTCTTTATTATTTTAAGATGAGACCAAAGTTGAGAATTTAATAAGGCCCTCCTTCTTTGTGAAAGCAAACCTGTGTCTGTATGTATGTGAGTTTGAGGAGTCAGGTGATAACCAGTCAGCCAGAAGTGTTCACTGAGACTTCAAACACTTTAAACTATGTGTGAATGCAGTGTGTGAATGTTCACGAGTGCCTTCCCTCTGTGTGAATATGTAGAGCCATGGCTCATAAACAATAACAAACAAACAGGATCAAATCAGTATGAAAGCAAACAATTTGAAAAATGTTGAAAAACTGTGAAAGTAACATTTCACAGACTTAACATGGAAAAAATCGGCCATATCTTTAAGCATGATTGATGGGCATACCAAAGAGAAGCCAGGGGCCAACCTGTAACTGCTCAGTGCACAATCCTGTACACTGTACAAGTAGAAAACTTCACTTGATGATTTGAACTGAGGATTATCCAAAAGAATTGTATCAGCTCTGTCCCTATTGGGCAACTATCTTGAGGGTTAATTTACATGGCTTAACTGAGTAATCCGGCTTTGTGGAATACCCCACCAGGTGCACTGAAATTCAGTTTGAAGTTCTTCTGAAGCTGCTAAAACAAAGACCATGCAGACAGCTTCATATATTAAGCGCACAACAGAAACACAGGCACCAATCATGCTCTCAAATGGATCTTAGACTTTCTACACCAACACAAAATATGAAGCCGAGTGATCCGTCAATGAGACAGGTTTTATCCTACTGTCCTGCAGTTTCACCAGAAGCTGTGTCGTGAATCATCAATGTCCACTGCCTTTGCCTGTTTACGTTTACATCCAACTAAGACACAGTCAGGGCCTTTGGATCAAATCATTCACCTTCCTGACATGACACACTGTGCTGACCTCCAGGTAGAAAATGACCATCTGTGGAATACCCTGCATTAAAAGTGAAGTTCATGATTTTAATCAAAAAAACATTTTGCTATAAAATGCAGATGTTTCCTCACCATTTGTTAGCTCTGCAGGCTGATTGTATGCTTGAAAACAGTCTAATTGTTGAATTGTTGTGTTGAAAAACACAAACCAAAATGAGGATTGCTTTATTCCTGCTCCATAGGTGGTTAATATTGACATATTTTTGCTGTGTTGAATCACTTAAAATGGAAATGTCTCCAAAATTCGGAGACAGCTAATTGCGTTTCCAAACGTGCTACAAAATGAAACTTGAATTATAAATGAGTTTTTGTAAGTCAAGCAGTGAATAAATCTTACAGACAGGTTAATCTTCAGCAACATACAAACAACAGTTGTTATTTTCCCTCAAACATACAGTTCCACCTTAAAAGATGCAGAGCTTAGAACTGCGTTTCCTCACAACTGCAGTTCTCTTTGGTTTGTTTACATTCAGAAGCCTGCATTTTTTAAAGGCGGAACGGTATAATTGAGAAAAAAACCCACTATTGTTTGTACGTTCCTGGGGTTTAACTTGTCTACGTATTTTTTTCACTATTTGAATTTAGAATTTTTGAGACTACAGTTGTTTAGTTGTGTAGATCTTTCAGTCTGTGTTTACTTTCATGCAGTTAGCTGTCTCCTGAGTTGAGTTGGTTCTTAACTAAATAATATCAAAGTCCCACCTATACTACACACTTATTGAGCAGGAATAAAGCAATGTCCTCATTTCTTTTCATGGTTTTCAGAATTTGAAGTGCTCTTGCCCTTTTCTGTCCTATGAACAGAGAGAGAGAGGAATAGTTTTATAAAAAGTGTTTTTTTGATTACAATCTTGAATATCGGGCTTCACAGTGGCAAACAGGTAGTGCTGCTGTCACACAACTCCAGGGTCCTGGGGTTGTAGGTTCGACCCCCGCTGTCTGGGAGGACCCGCTGTGTAGGCTTCAGACCTAAATGAATGAACAAATCATGAATGTCGCCTTAAAATAAATGTAAAATTAATTATTCTAGCTGTCCCTTAGTTTTTATTGCTGCTGAAATTGATTGCTTATTTGTCCCATTGCTTTATAAGGCCTATGTCATCAGTAATCCCAGGCTAAAAGATCACCTCATGGCAGATCAACAGACTCATAAATATCCCCTTAGTAAAAGCTGAGTAGCTCTCATCAAGGATTCTCTTTTCTCAGATGATACAGCAGTATTAGTTTGGTCTACGATTTAAATACAGCTTCCATTTTTTAGAACACTTGCTGTCAGTTTTTCAAAGAAATCTTCTGGAATTGTTTGCTACACATTTAACATTCAGTCTTAGAATTTCCTTAGATTTTCTTATGATCCAAGTAATAACAAATATAATAGGTTGGTTGATCCAGAACACCAGCTGTTTATTTTTCCCCCTTAGTAACAGCTTCAAGACAAATTCACATATTTGTGTACATATCTGTAACACTTGTATGTCACAGTTCATTTTTTGTATTGATTTTCGAGTATTTTCCATCTTTATGCTAGAAAACTATTTTATACTGCATCCATTTTTAGAAATATCTCCTCAGATCTGGCTGGGGAGTGAAAGAATTATAAAGTAGCTGACTAAGCATATTGAGAAGTAATTGTTTTCGGTGATATATGTTTAATTAATTAAATCTATTCAATTATATATCAAAGGAGATTCAGGGAGATACCAGTACCTAGATGTTTTTACAAGCAGATCTCAAAGCCCCAAACAAGTATTTGTTTGACCCTTCCCCCATTCCAGATCCCTAGGCATAATATATCATTACTAGACTTTCCCAGAAGTTTGATTCCTGCATAGTCTCCAACATTCAGTTACATTCCTTTTAAATTATGCTTTCTGCACAGCAAATTCATCAGTGTTAAATCAACACTCTAAGTGTAATAATTTAACACTCGCAGTGTTAAGTTAACACTAATAGTTTAACACTGGTGAATTTGCTGTGTGTTTTGAAGTTATTAATAACAAACATTTCTAAAGGCTGTAAATAAACAGTGGACAAATAGTTTGTGTCCAAAATAAAAGTCTGCATATACAGTGTTTGTGCATACTTGCCCCTTTACCTGGAGCCTATTGAAAAGCTCGTTCACCTTGATTAAATACTGTTTTTTTACGTCCCTGTGATTACTAGTCAGGGTGCCTCTCAGAACTTCAAATGGCTGGAATGTCCATATAAATGTCATGTAAAATATAAAGATGTCTAAAGTCCTCATGAAAGTTAATCAGAAAACTCATGAATTGTTTTTTTCTTGTAAAGCAGGCACCATTCAGGTAAAGTGTGACCTATGCTTTCAGCAGAGGGTTATCAGGGCTTGAGGAGGGCTGGTGGAGACAGAAAGGGAGATGGAGAGATTAGAGGGAGAGACTACAAAACAGAATGGAGATGACAGCTGCGGTTAGCAGCACTTACGTGCACGTTTTCACTGGCAGGGTTGCCATGGTGAATATTTAGGAGGGCAGTTGTAGATGAAAGGAAAGGAAAAAGAGTCATTTTGACCTGTTGCACCTCACTGGTCTATTTAGATTTGTGGATATCTAGAGAGGTAAAAGCTGCCTACAACCTCAGATTTAAATGTCAGCACTGGGCTGAGAGTGTCCCGGATCGACTGTGCATAAGTGACTTGTACATCACAACAGGGATATACATGAAGAGAGGCCATGTGTGAAAGGCCACCAGCCATTACTTTAAAGAGCTGTGGATAAATCGCAATAGTGTCATGCTGTGACCTTAGGGGGAAAGGGATATGTCACATGTGTGTGTCTGTGTATCCAAGTAAGTGTGTAAGTGTGTGTTTATATTTATGTGTAAGAGAGAGAGTGTTTAAAAAAAAATGGATCGCAAAGTAAATTAGGTACAACTTATCAGTGGTGCTTGTTTACGTTATTTAAACTGAAAGCATTTTTATTTATTTGTTAATTATAATGTATGATTATGCTAACCATACAAGGCTCTGAGGAGACTATTAATCATAACTTCTTTGTATATTAATATTTTATATATTAATATATCAGCTTAATCTTAATAAAATAAATACTATGTGCGTGACCTTCAAATAAGGACAACAAGCCAATTCAAATGACATAATTATTAAATGCCAGTGTTCAGGATGGCCGCATTGTAATGAATAATTTACCACACAATAGCAAACAATTAACATGTTATTCAAGGATGCTCCCGAATAGGTTCAGGTTTCTGTTATTATGTAACAGTGTTAACAGCTTGCTACCCTAACCACAACATAAACATTCTTACACCTGGCTGCACATTTGCATGTAATCAGTCTACAATTGGTCTTAACAAATTGGGCCTGAACTTCAATTATTTGTGGGGTTTTTTTCAGTATTTACTGTAAAAACAGGTGAAAAGTCTGACCTACATGTATTTTATATATAGTTTTAATTTATAATTTTCATTTGTCTACAGTTCCACCCAAGTTTCAGAAATAAGATGAGCTACAATCAACAATAACAACAGAAATCTTGGTTTGCAGTATTACTTGTTTTGTTGGAACTGATCACATTTGCATCACTTTCAAATTACACAAATATAGCTGGGGTGTTTAAGGATATGTTCTTGGTCAAAGATAAAAATCTCTTAGTTTCTGGTTTATTGCTTCTATTCAATTCAATTTTATTTATATAACCGTTTTTACAATGAGTGTCATCACAAAACAGCTTTACAGAGATCTGAATCTGAGCTTTGATAGAGCAAGCCAAGGGTGATAATAAAACTTTTATTGTGATATAAAATATAATACACATAATGTGTCAAGCTATGTTCCACACTAATGCTGTAATGCTACAGTAGAGTTTTTTTTTTGCAACAACACAATAAAAATGTACATTGTTATGAGGGTTTTATATTAAGTATCAGAACTGAAATTCATTCATAATCAAGTGACTATACAAAGTAATTATCCCAGAACTCCCTAGGGACAAACAATGAGAAAAACACAAAGACCATTGTTTAAATTTCTGCATAAAACCTGCAGGATTTTTTTATCTGAAATAATATAAAATTATTTCAAATGATTTTAAAACAGAATTATAATTATAAAATTATAATTTAATGCAGAATATAAATACACTATAAATATAAGAAAAGTGCCTCTCTCTCTCTCTCTCTCTCTCTCTCTCTCTATATATATATATATATATATATATATATATATATATGTGTGTTTTTTTTTAGTCCCCCCCCCCACCATTGTCTAGCACTCCCGTATTCACACTAAATGCCACAAACCTAGGCAGGTGAAGGCAAGTGCACTTCTTCCAAGACACATGAAGCCAACTGCTGCTAACACAATACACAATGCTAACACTGTCCAAATCTGTTATTTCAGTTAGCAGACACCTTCATATACAGGAAGACATAAAATACTGCATATTCAACTACACTTTCTGTGATATGCTGTTGAATTACAATATATGTAAATAATAGACAGTACAGTACAATAGGCCAGCGGTAATTTTCTGATAGTTATGGTGATAGTGAGGCTGCCAGTAAGTTACTGTAAATTTTATTTTTAGGAAATGCGGCATTAATGCAGTGGTTTAACCCCTTATACCATTAAATAAAAATCTGACAGTCAAATATATCTTTTTTTTATGAATATATGAAGAGTAGTTACAGGGCTATGTTTAGTATTTACTGAATCCTGATTCATGTTACACTGCTCTCTAACTTTTCCCCTAATTATACTGTTTTTTTGGACTGAATTTTATACAAGAATGTGCTAATGCAATTGGTGCAGTGAGGTAGCGTATGACTAATATGCACTATTTTTAGTGTACGATATAAATAGTGCTGTGAAATCTTGCTCTTCCCTCCACAGTTCATGTATTCTGCTCTGATTATTACTGAATATGAATGTATGGCATAGAAAATAACCTATAATATTGCAATATTGATTCAAAGGCTTTTCTATCTCTATAACACTGTTAAACAACAGCCAAATATATAGACACATATATACATAACATATAGATGGGTTATTGCAATTGTAACTCACTGCCCTGCTTCTCTTACATTTAGGACATTTTTCAACTTTGTGTGCTGTGTTTTGGGATCAAGGTAGGAACACACCCTGGACTCGACCCCCCAACCACAGATCCCTGGAGTTGTGTGACTGCGACACTACATGCTACACCCTCATCTGCTACAGTAGGATGAAAAAATAAATAAAAAATACACACATCCCTTGTGATGTGTTTTATTCTCTCAAATATTTTTCTCGTTATTTATCATTTGCAATTTAGGAATACATCAGATGGTCTGTGATTGATTATTTTGACCACATTACAGGGACAAATGAATGCAATGTTTGGTGCCTTGCCCAAGGACTCTCATTGGCATATAACAATGCTCCTGCTAAAGTTAGGAATCAAATAGAGGTCTGCTGTATTAAGCACAGCAATATTACCTATTAAAATATATCAACTACCTATAAATTTAATAAAACATGACTCAGTTACATTCCTTTTTACTTACTGAGTGTTTTATACAAGTAGAGCCACAAAGCAGCATTACAGAATTCTGGGTCCTAGCCACAAGTGAGAAAGAGTGGTAAGGAAAAACGGTGAGTCCAGAGTCTACCTGGAATCATTGGGCGCAAGGCGGGAATACACCCTGGAGGGGGTGCCAGTCCTTCACAAGGCAACACACACATTCACACCTACAGACACTTTTGAGTCGCCAACCCACGTGTGTTTTTGGACCGTGGGAGGAAACCCACACGTACAAGGGGAGAAGACGCCAAACACCGTACAGACAGTCAACCAGAGCGGGACTCAAACCCACAACCTCCAGGTCCCTGGAGCTATGTGACTGCGACACTACCTGCTGCGCCACTGTGCCGCCCTACATAGAACCCAATTAAATTTTAATTCTATTTCACTTGGCCCAGTTTCTGGTCTAAGTTGACATATACATTTTTATTTCTATGGAGACAGTACCATATCTGAACAAAGATCTTTGTCATGATCTATTTTGGGAGCCTTTGATGATTAAATGGGCTAATCTTACCAGACATAACACAGTCCTCAACCTTTACCTCAACCTTCCAATTACAGTTTTATAGACTGCAAAAAGTGGCATTAAAAAAATTTGAAATGATAGCAACTACAGAAAACACATGGATAATGTTTGTAATAGTGGTGTTTTGGTGTAAATTGAGACTTGAGATTTCTATGATTCTCACTGAACACAGTTTCATGTTGTTTATCAGGTTATTGTGATTCTGGAGGGAGCAGTGTTTCATCAAAGGATCCTCAGCTCCCAGGAGCTTCTCGTGTTATTGTATATTTCATTTATAACATGCATCTTTCTATTCTCTGACCTACTTTTTGTGGACATGAATGACGGGCTGCATCTTGTGGAAGGCTCCAAAGCACTAGCAGTGCCAGGTTTTCATTAACAAATATACTGTGTGCCCATGCCCCACCAGAGACTGTTCATAAAAGATTTATTTGGGAGGACATGTCCCGTAATGCACACCTCACCAAGCAGCTTTCCTCCTGTAACCTCCCACTGCCAGCTCATGCAACTTCAAAGGAGAAGAGGAACAGAGTCTCATCTCACAAGCTAGTATGCATGGCTTCTCATTTTATAGTCACTTTCAGACATAATCGTCTCTCCAAAATGCTGTCCAACACAGGTGTCTGTTAGCTAACATTGCATTTTTTTTTCTGTTAGCAGCAGTTTGAAATGAATTGGTAGCTGGCTTCACAGTTATAAGAGTAAGCATGTGTTAGCCTTCACCTACCTAACTGTAAAACTGGCATTGACTGAAATGGTCAGGGTGATTAGATTTATTGCATGTAACCATTTGTACTGTTACTGTCTTCATGAGTATAAAGTAAAAAATGGACGGTGACTATGTAGCAGTTTACATAAAGCTAGAAAGTATGTTCCAGTCATTTCCAACATCTGTAGTAACAGCAAAGAGGGAAAATGTCCACTATTAGTGTAATTTAAAACTTACGTGTACAGTTGCATCTCGACAAGTGGATTAGCTGTATGGTCACATCAGAAACAATGTTTGGACTACCCACATACTCTTAGGCTTAATCTCATTGACATAAAATATTTATAGCAAGAGAACTAAAGAAATGGACCCCCCCCCCCCCCCAACCTCTCTCGCTCTCTCTCTTGCTCGCTCGCTCTCTATCTCTCTCTGAGCCAGTTTCACAATAGCTCTTCCCTTGTTGCCATGGCAGCATGTTAGCGGTTTAAGAAAACTCAATTTGAGGTGATTCTAACTGATTAAAAGCCAAAAATAAGAACTTCCCTCCATATTGAAATAATTAACTTCTCACAACTAAGTTATGTTCCTGAGGCTGTGCTCATTGTCATCTTCCAAGGCTTTGTCTATTTAAAAAAACAAACAAATGAAAAATTATTATATTATTAAGCCTATAAAACAGGGATATAATAGCAGAAATATAGACCTGAAAACATGTCCATTTTTGCCTGTCAGTTTGGAGCTAAAATTAGAATGAAATAGACATGCAATGGAAATGGTCAAACCCTTGGCTATTTGCATGAATGAACCTGTGTCATGTTCTGTCAGGCGTGATACATTCACTTGGCATCATGTAGAGTGACAGGTGTAAAAATAAGTCCCTCTCTGTTTCCTCTCCATTTCTGTCTCCTCCAATTCCAGCTTCCTGTCATTTACTGTGAGGCAAGTGACATGTCACATACATGAGAGGTGTCTAAAAGTTTCGTCTTGAGAGGTCATAGTGTAATATTTGTGGTGGGCCGAGGGACATAAAGACCAAACAATTTACAAGTAAACAGTGTAACTGTATTTCAAAATACCTTTTTAAAAAAAGAGAGAAAACATCAAACACTCTACCACTTTCCATGTTATTAAACCAAGTATTGGAATACACTTCAGTGCAGAGGCGATTGCTCTAAGACTGCAAGGGAAGCTCAGCTTCCCCTAAAATGTCAAAAAATAAGTGATCAAATATATACTGTTGTGTGTACATGTCATTAAATAAATATGCACTACAACGCGCTCAACTTTTGTTCAGAATCAGCTTCTTATCACTGGTAAAGATGCGGCTTTCATCTCAATCATTCCCGCAGCTTCACAGAGCTTTAAACAGTGAGCGTCCACAGAGTTCAATAGCGAAGCAGCAAAGTGCAGCGATACGAGACGAGTCATTGGATAAATGCTGGGCTTTGTCCTGCCCTTGTCCTGTGACGCTCAGCGTCTCTGGGGGTCTATGGGGCAGTGGGCTGGCCTCGGCTGGCCTGGACGCTCAGCTTCTGCATGATGATTGGATGATCTGTCTGAGGCTGAATCTCTTTTTGATTGACAGCGAAATGAGCAAATCAGCGATCCTCTGGTGTAAAGATCCGTGGGAGCATTACATTTTCATTCTGTTTTGAGTTGAACCGGAGACTTTCTTTAACCTCTTAGTGGCATTTTCTTTGTTAAAAACGAATAGCGACAAATCAAGCTTCTATTTCTGGTGGTTTTTTTTTGTAGCTGCTTGTTATTGGAGACTGACTTCTATCGCAGTTTCTGTCCAGCGGGTGCTGCTGAGCCCCTCCACCGTCACAAAGCACTCACAGGCAGACACACTTCACATGGGCCAAGGCCGTTTAAACAGCCTAGCTCTGCTGGCCATTGAGAGGACACTAATCAAGTCCCTGGAAAAGACGCCTTGTTGGTACGACAGGGTCACAGATCATTTTCTTGAAAAGGAACAGAGGATAGAATTAACGTTTAAATAAACCGACACATTTTATGATGTAGGCCGAAATTGAGCTTCCCCTCCTTGAAAGACCAGCATCCGCCACTGCTGCAGTGTGAGTGATTAATGCATTTGAAAATGATGCTTGGGCTTTGGAAAATTTTAAACTAGAAATTGGAATGCATTTAGCTACGTTTCAGTACTGAAATAAAGGTAGTGCGAATGTACTGTAGCTCAGGGGTTTGAATTGTATTTTGGATGGCTAGTTTTGGGTGAGTATTGGATGAAGCTCCATCACTCCAGTCCCACTGGTACAAACACTTGACATTTTAAGTATTTTAATTGTGGGATTTAAAGCTTTATTAGCTTTCTTAAATGTAATTTTTAATTGTACTTTTGGTATGCATAATTGTAATTTGAAATTCAAACATTCTCTTGCTCTTCTGTCATTTTATGGTAACTATTGTGTAGTATAAAAATGACTATTCTTTTATTCAACAAAAGTGTAAGTAGTTTGAAAATGGCAAACGAAAATTTTTTAAAAATTTATTTGTCACTGCATTAGTTGAGTTCCATCAAGGAAGAAACACTACAAAGGCAAATGTCAATTTTTTCCCCCTGTGCATTTGAAGCTGTTGATTTGTTAGTAATTGTTAATGTGTTTATAATAAAATGTAATGCCCTTAATGTTGTCATTTATTATACTATGTCGCACTTACCATAATATTTTAGAAATGTGAGAGAATGTTTACATTTTAAATTATGAATATTTGTTATTGTAGTTAAATTCACTCATTGAATTGTGTTGACATATTTTAGGTGTAGTTTTCTCTCATTATGTGAAGAGGTGAAAGAGCTAAATGAAATGTCACTGCCCTTTGAGCAGCACTGATACAACCTTCTAATGCTTATGACAACTGTGGATTCATTCACCCATTCTCCTGTATGTCCAGGTAATTTTCTGGCCAGTATATTGGTTGTAGGCTAATGTAGTGTTAGAAATCTTCATATTCTTTTTATTCTTATATGATTCTTTTACGTGTAGCATGGTGTTTGAACCCTGCTTTTCTGTGTAGGAGGTGGCTGTGTTCCTATTACACTACACCAACCACACTGTCCTGTAATCATTTGAGGGCCAAGTGCCCAGAGAGCTCCCACCTGTCCAATATCCACAAAAACTGATACCACCCAAGACTTTCCAGCACAATGTCTTGTTAATAAATGATGACAGTAAAGCATTGCAGCGCTAATGCTCTGTAGCCCAGTAGTTTAATTTTTGCAGCGTGTTATTTTTCTCATAACTTTTGCCCTTTGTGAAATTGTCCTGCACTGATTGAACCATGTTCATAAAGACCTTGCGTCCACCTGAGTGTGAAGAAGCCATCTGGAGCACTCAAGCCAAACCTCTCCATCCGTAACAAACACTGAGGCAGCTTGTATTGGATTGGGCTGCTCAGATGCTTTCCTCACTGCTATTTTCCTCCAGTTAACATTCATGCACCCCCATCCATGATGAAATGAAGCCTTAACCTTTCAGTGATGACAGCAGCTACAGTAGTTCCTTGGGTAAATACTGCCCAATAACATACAACACTTGTACCACTTGGCTCTGTCTCGCTGCCACTGCCACCACTGCACTGATGTCTTTAGTGCTTTAAAAGGTCATTTAGTAGTCTTTAGTTCTCCATGGCAAAGTCTGTATTTTTACCACGGGGAAAATGGAACAGTTTGTGTTCCTCTTGGCCAGAGGTATGACTAAGTCCAGGCTTGAATGGAACAGCTGTATGCAAATGACTGGCCACCTAATGCCAAATGATATACATTGTTATTTGAAATTTGAAGTGGAAATTAGCAAACACATGCTCTACATCAACACACTGACCCCAAATGTTCACACACTGTTATTTTTTATTATTATAACAACAGGAAAAAATAGTAAATTTGGAATGGACAACTTTCTCAGAACATGACTCATTAGGCCTTAATTTACTGGTCAAGTCTTAATATCGTCACTGTCCAATTAAAAAATGTATCTTCCAAAATAGTAACTTTACAAGAGAAGAAAAATACCTCTTAAATCTCAGTGTAAATCAATGTAAAAACATTTATTACAAGTAATTTTGAAGCATTTCTATTGGTCCATTCATTGTGAAATGACAGCTGTTGTGTTCAAATGATGTAGTAAACTAAAAAAATAAAATAAATAAAGACACATGTTTTTCATTGGACAGCGACAGTATGCAAGTCTTGAATTAAGACTCACCTGCTGACAGTTCCTGGGCTTAATGACTTGTCTGGCTCTTCAAATTGTGCTAACATAGTATTGTCTTATTTATGCTGTAGGCTGTAAAAGTATGTAAACTTGCTTCCAGATTATTATGTCCACTGTGAAACACAAATAAGAAATGTCAGATAAGAGGAACTATTTGTCACAGATTAAATGTTCAAAATTTTTATTGTCATGTGTGCAGTTAAATAGAACAATGAAAATTTCATTTAGCAGTCCTTCCCTTTTGGTTAAGTATGTAATAAATATAAAAACATATATACCGGGTGGACCATTATATGGATACATCTTAATAAAATGGGAATGGTTGGTGATATTAATTTCCTGATTGTGGTACATTAGTATATGAGAGGAGAAAAACTATTCAAGATGGGTGGTGACCATGGTGGCCATTTTGAGGTTGGCCATTTTGGATCCAACATTTGTTTTTTCAATGGGAAGAGGGTCATGTGACACATCAAACTTACTGGAAATTTCACAAGAAAAACAATGGTGTGCTTGGTTTTAACGTACTTTATCTTAACTTTATTATTTAACTTTATTCTTTCATGAGTTATTTACAAGTTTCTCTTTGTTTACAGCCATTGACATGTCGCAGAGGTTAACATGTGAGAAGTGGATAGAAATTGTGTTGAAGTCTGGTGAACGCAGTAAGCGGGTCACTGCAAGTGTATTACAGCACAAATACACTTTAAAATACACTTTAAATTGCAGTGTCTCTCTCCCTCAACCCCTCCGTACTTATGGTTTTGTATTGTCTTGTATTGCATTGTATTGTATTGTACTGTATGGACATTGTTTTGTATTTTCTTAGCCATGGAGAAACGCTATTTCATTTCACTGTGTACGGTAAAAACAGTGTATACTGCTGAAATGACAATAAACTTCTTGAACTTGAACTTGCAGCAGATTTCAATGCAAGGCACCCTATCAGACCACCCATCTCCCATGCTACAGTTAGCAAACTGCTTGCCAAGTTTCGTGAAACTGGTTCAGTGTTGAATTTTCCAAAATGTGGACGTATGGAAACTGTCACTAATAAACATCAGTGGCTGTCCTAGCCTCATTCAGCAAGAGCCCACATCGTAGCCTTGCCACTGGAGAGTGGCATTAGTCAAACATCCCTTTGGCGGATATTAGCCACTCACAAATGGCACCCTTACAAACTCCAACTGCTGCAGCATCTCAATGAGGATGACCCAGATCAGCGCACTGAATTTGCAGAATGGGCAAAGCAAAAATTGGAATAGGACCCTCAGTTTACACAGAAGATGTTGTTCAGTGATGAGGCAAACTTTTATGTGAATGGTGAAGTTAACAAACAAAACCACCGCTATTGGACTGACACTAACCCACATTGGATAGATCCCTCCAAGACTGTTGGAACAAAAGAATTGATGGTACGGTATATCGTGGGCCCCTTAGACTTTTATCTTTGGGGTCATCTGAAGGCAATTGTCTATGCTGTGAAGACACGAGATGTGCAGCACCTGAAGCTACGAATACTGGAAGCCTGTGCTAGCTTTTCTCCTGCGGTGTTGGTATCTGTGTGTGAAGAGTGAGAGAAGAGGGTTGCGTTGACAATCCAACACAATGGGCAGCACTTTGAACACATTTTATAAGTGGTCAGAAACTTGTAAATAACTCATGATAGAATAAATTACTTTAAAACCAAGCACACCATTGTTTTTCTTGTAAAATTCCCAATAAGTTTGATGTGTCACATGACCCTCTTCCCATTGAAAAAACAAAAGTTGCATCCAAAATGGCCGACTTCAAAAATGGCCACCATGGTCACCACCCATCTTAAAAAGTTTTCCCCCTCCCATATACTAATGTGCCACAAACAGGAAGTTAATATCACCAACCATTCCCATTTTATTAAGGTGTATCCATATAAATGGCCCACCCTGTACTAAAACAAAAGGTAAAAATGAACTAAATGCGCTAATCACACATTTGGACGGATAGTGCATGTCAGTGGTGGCCATTCACAAGTCCGATGGCTTGTACATAAAAGCTATTGTATTTCTGGGTTTTGTCATTTTTGATGTCACACTCTTATGCCGTCTCCCTGATGGTAGGAGTGTGAAGAGGCTGTGTTTGTGCTTGTGGGTTGTGCCTTTAATGATATTGTGTGCTCGTCTGATGACCCTGGGTTGGTAAATGTCCTCCAGCGATGGGAAGACTGCTCATGTAATAGTTCTAGAAGTTTCATATCCCTCTGGTTGCTATTTTCGCAGTCTTCCCAGGAATTACAAACATTGCTGTGACTTCTTCACCAGGTGAGATCCTCACTTATGTAGATGCAGAGGGATTTCAATGAGTTCTCCCTCTCCTCTGTCTTACCAGTGTGTGGTGTGGGCTGCTCCCTTCCCATCTTTGGATCAATAATCTTTCATATGTCTTGTTGATATTTAAAGATAAGATTATGGTCTTGGCACTATGCCACCAGATTTGCCACCTACTTCATATAAACTGTTTCGTCACCTCCTGTGATCATTCCAATCACTGTTGTACGATCTGCTGATTTGATGGTACCATACTTCTGCCATTAATCATACTCAGGATTAAACTGTTATTTGCATATTCTACATAAATATGCATGCATTTAGTCAAATAAAAAGAAACATACTTTTGACTCAGTTTGGTCTTATAAGGCCATAAAATCCATTGATGATTGATGACCATCCAAATCAGAATTTTGTAACCCATTTACCTGGATGTAGCCACTTTTTGCTTCTCAAACTATTCTCTTCACACCGCCTAATTGTTGTGTGTTTAATGCTTTCAAATATTTGTTGTATCCATTGTCTGATTCACTGATCTTTTTATTGTTAATGAATTATAAGTAGTGCTTTCATGTAATATCAGATTGATTCCCCAGCAAAAAAGGAGATCTCCTAAATACTTTTAAGTTTAACTACTTCAGATTCCCTTAAACTTACCACTTGCAATTTCCAAGAGTTTCTAAATTCTCTGATGGTTCTGAACTGTTTGTGGATTCTCAGTGATTATCTCATTTTAAAAAGGTTTTTGTTTATATTTTAATCCAATTTGTCTAGAGGGTATTGCTTGTATAAAAGTGTACTTGTTAATGACAAAATGTCTGGTGTCTGCACGTTCAAGATACTGACTTCAACATTTAGGACATTAGGAATGTAAGGCAGTTTGCTCTGAGGAGTTTTTAATTGCTTCCACCAACGAGGCAAATTTTGCCTTTTCAGAGGTATTGCTGTAGCTTTAGCATTAATGAGACATTTCTAGCCGCAAAACATTGCAACCCTTAAAATGAACCATGAATTTGAACAACTGTGTGATTTACTTCTGTCATATATGGAAATATGAACTCCTGTGGTGCACTGGATAAGGTTTGTGTGGTTTATTCAATTAATTATTTATTAATAGTGAGTATGTTATTCAGAGGCAAATACAGAACTCTGCTCACTGTAGAGTATGACACATAGAATAAGGTACATTAGGTGTTCAATTTTCTGGCCGACATTAAATGTTTTCATTGTGAAATCGTAAGAACGGACTTACCAGTTTTACTCTAAACACATTCATTTCCCACTATTCACTGTATTTTACAGTTGTACAGTATCCTGTTTCATGCTATTTCACCACAGGATCTAACACAGGCATCCGATTACAGTTTAAGTCACGGCGCGTTTCAATGTACATGAGAAACTCCTGCAGGGCATGAAAACATTAAAAGTGCAAGTCATTTTGATTTCTTGGTGCATTAATTTATGTTTATATTTACTTTTATTCCGTCAAAAAATTATGACCCACAGCTGTCCACAGGGTCAGGCTTCATAAGCTCCTCTGGGCCTCTTCTCTGTGAAAACTAAGTAAACAGATTTCCTATAATAATGCAATAATCAGCAGGTGTTTCCGATAATGTATTTTGAGGACAGTGTATTTGATGAACCTGAATTCTTTTATTGACATATTCTCAAGCACTCTATTTTTCATTAGTTATTTTTGCATTACTTTAGAATATAACTTGGATGAGTGCTTGGGGTTGTGGGCATGTAGGATGTCACTGTATGATCTAAAGCAGCAGTGTTGGAAGTTCTTTCCTCCTTTTTTTATTCAAGTTCATTGCGTCTGCTCCTCAGAGAGACGCAGTACTGTAGCTTGAAGTGCTCTCTTTCAATTTAGGTCAATTCACTGACCTACTTTGGACCCAGCGATGGTAATTACATATGGCAATGCTAACAAGACTCGCTTTTCTCACTCATTTGCAGCATTGTGAGTGTTTGTGTCACTCTGCACACACATCAGTGTATATCCATGCTCAAATTAGTGTGAAATTAATATTTATTTTTAAAAAACAGTAATCACTCTCTCAGGTTTATGGCTATGAATAGTGTGTTGATGTCCTAACTTGTGGTGGTGGAGGTGTGAGCAGTAATCCTTGAATTAGCTTACAAACTGATAAACACACAGAAATATTCTAATAGTAAACTAATTAGCAATACAAATGCAACCCTTTTCTGTTCTTTGATATACAAATCTGTTTGCCATGTCTAGTGTGTCAAGTGCAGCTTTGAGAACATAGGACATAAAGAACTGAACCCTGGGATTAAAATGCCGCAAGCTTTTCTCACAGAACTCTCTTCACCTTGCTGCACAAATTTTTGAGAGCTCTGGCTCTATTCCATCAGCTGACACCCTGCCAGAAATCCTGACAACAAAATAACACCACAAGAGCAGAATTGAAACTCTATCTCTACTGTAGGGCTGAAAGAGTAATTGTTTTTAAATTGCAGTTGTAAATTGCAAGAGCTGCAATTTTTGTAATAGCCTACAGCAACAAAAATGTTGTCTCAAGACTTTTGAAATGAGTGTTTTAGTTCAAAGTTTTCTAAAATAAATAAACAAATAAAAACACTGGTCAGGTACATATTTCCCCAAATTGAATAAAGTCCTACTCTGTTCAAATCCAAGAAAAGAAATCAGTCAGATCAGGAAAGAATACTTCAGTGTGAAGAACATAAACATTTATTTAAACACTTAAACACCACACTGTTTTCTTTATTAACCCCTTTCAGTGTAGAACCGGAATCAGTGACGAAGAGGAAATTCTGCTGAAGGAAAAGCCTGAAAGCATTAACCTTGGGCCAGATCAGTGTAATGGGCACGGCTGGATTCATTCCCGTACACAGCTCACCTAACAACACTTTTCCTGATGAGAGGCAAACACAGAATTACAGGGCAATGCCCTTCAACTGTCTTAGTACGCAGCATGCTCAATGCATTCCTCAAAACAGATTCACACACAGTTGAAATGCCTACTTGCCGTGTTGAGGTTGCTACTCTAGTAAACAAAAATCTACATTAAAAGAACACACCTACAAAGACTGTCAACCAGTGATTCATGTCCAGTATAAAGGATTACACATCCTGCAGCTACGTTAATGTATCATTTACAAAAACAGAAGAAAATAAATGTGCTGATTATCAAATCTCCATCATGCAGATGCTCTAGCGGTGCTGACACAGTATATGTGGTATAGAAGAATACAGGCTCATATAGAAATACTATAGTAAACCACAGACTATTCCCATTAAAATACCCTTTGGCACATTTATATACAAATTATAAAAAGTCATACAGCAAAATTTATGTCTAATAAAATAAACATTAGATTCTATTTCATTGATAGTTAATATGACACAACATTTGGTAAGCAAATCTAAAAATAGGTAACTTTTTTTAACTTTATTTCTCAATTGAAAATTGACCATGTGTAATTTCTAAATAAACATACATACACTTTAGATGAACACAGACCTATAATAGACACATACTGAAAGGTTAACTGGGCCCACAAGAACTAGGATGACAGTGGCAAGAAAAAAAAAAATATAAATAACATATATCAGAAGTGTAAGAAATGAGGAGGGAGAAGAAGGATTCACATGTACAGTACTGTGAAAAAGTCAGAAACCTTATTTTATGTCTAGTTAATACAGCATTTAAAAGTGCAAGGCCTTCATTTAGGCATTCAAAGTAGTTTTCAAAACTTTTCAAAAGGTTGTGTTGTTGTCAAGGAGAAATTGCTGTGAAAAAGGAAGCAATTACAAAACTTTTCAAATCATATATAAAAGCTGCTGGTGTTCTCAGAAATATGGATACCTGCCCCAAAGCCTAGACTTCAACATCACTCGTTGTGTTTAGGAATACATTAATTGTGAAAAACAGAAAATGCAATCTATCTCTACTTTCTTTATTTTTTCAGAGCAAGTTTCCCAAAATAATAAAAGCTGTAATAAATTAAGAGTGGAAATGCTAAACACTGAAAATATATATATATTACATATGTTTGTTTAGAGAATGTGTGTGTTTGTGTGTGTGGCCCTGTGAAGGATTGGCGCCCCCTCCAGGGTGTGTTCCTGCCTTGCGCCCAGTGATTCCGGGTAGGCTCCGGACCCACTGCGACCCTGAACTGGATAAGCGGTTACAGACAATGAACGAATGAGTGAATGTTTGTTTAGATTTCCGATAGCATGATGATTGCATCTTTTCTTTTTTCTTGCCACTGAATAAGTTCTACTTAATATCTGATTTTAGTGGAAATTATATCAATTAAGAATGGTTTCTGATTTTTGCTCAGTACTGTCACATTTATAGTGCCTCCCACATCACTCTGCCTTACTTTGTCCACTCAAATGCAAAACATAGAAGGAGAGAACAGCTGGATGCCTGGGCTGTGACTGAGCTTACAGTAGCAGCAGTGTGTGTGATGGAGCCCCCTGCTCTCTCATACCAACTGTAGGAAGACGGCAACCCATTTACACTTTCATTTTTCACAAAACACATCATACATACTGCCTCTTGCACCTGAGAGACAGTGACTGTTTGCTAAATCATTGAGTACAGCAGAGTGAAGCACATCCTGGCTGCTGAGAGCATAAGACACAAATCAAGTAATTTAATTATGAAGTCCTGATGTGATAACAGTTTAAGAAAAAGAACAAATCCTTTGTATTGCAAGTACGAGGATATAGTGCATGGTACTTCAAGACTATATCATTAGCTACAGAGAATGTTCTAAGCACTTATGGTCATTAAAAGCTTCTCACAGCACAGTTTTCTGAAGAGTGCACGGCTAGGAATACAACAACAATTTCCTTGGTTTTCAAGACCTAGCTTGGAAAGACTTCTTTTCATACTAATGTAGAGCTTTGTACATTTCTTTAGAATTTTAGGGCAGCACCAATTTAAGGGAATATTTACATGAAAAAATAATAAGGGCCACCATAATCACTGAAAAAAAGTACTCTTATAAACGTTCAACATGAGATGCTTACAGTGTTTCCATTAAGACTTGGCACTATTTCAACTTCACAGTGTCACTCAAATGGCCCGGTATTGAAATTCAGTGATTTATGGTACTGAACAAATTATTTCAATACCACCATGTATCAAAATATTTTGTGCTGTTAAATACCAAATTGAAATATCCATATTATTCCTACTTATCAACAACGTGAGTGGATTAGCATATGCTTGTTCCAAAATCTAGACTTGTGATTGGCTGTCTGAATTACATTCTGAAACTAATTGATAGTATTGCATCTTGATTGGTTTGTAGGCAGTTGTGGCCAGTAAATTTAACCAATCCTTGAACCTTACAAATATATCTGGTTTATGCCACACCTACTTTTACTTACTTTTTGGTTTAAAGTAAATATGATTCAGACATTTCACACTCAGTGTATTGGTTTGGTATCTGTATCACAAAATTTGAACACAACCTTAGTCACATAGACTAACTGTCTGATATGCTACAATTATTTTTTTTTATTTTGGGAAAGGTCCCGAGCCTCCAAAAATATTAAGGTTTGTGCTTTTGTGTGGCTATGTCATAAATGAGTGAACTCTCATGCATGATAAGAAACTGCTGGACTCATCAAAAATAATGTCAGCTATCGAGAGTGCAATATAGAACCACAAAACA